>NC_086321.1:284944709-285244709 GCF_036172605.1 Pelobates fuscus | reverse complement strand
CTACCCATTGTATGTATTTGGGGCCGATGCCCAGGCTCCGGAGGGTTTCGAAGAGGAATTCCCAGTCCACCCTATCAAAAGCCTTTTCGGCATCCGTGGAGAGGATCAGGGTCTGTTGGTCGGATTGCGCTGCTACGGAGATCAGGTTCAGTGCCCGTATGGTGTTGTCTCGGACCTCTCTTCCGGGGATGAACCCAGTCTGATCTGGGTGGACCTGGTCTCGGAGTAGTGGTGCCAAACGGTTGGCCAGCACGCTCGCCAAGAGTTTGACATCCACATCCAGGACCGATATCGGGCGGTAGCTGGGTCGGTAATTTTGGTGGTGCATGTGGGGGGGAAAGATTTGGGCCTGATGAGACTGTAGATCACATTCATTTGACCAAGCAGGATCTGGCCCACTGTGTGGCTCTGTTTCAGGATCTCACGCTCATCTGGTCGAAATTGTTCCACACGCTTGTTGGCGGGCTTTGCCGCACGCTCGGGGTCTCGAGCATGGGCGGTGAAAGTTAAACATGACGGTCTCTAGGTTTGTGCGACGGCTGGGTGGCATAGTGGTTTGTCACGTGGACCTGGAGGGCAACAATGTGAGACTTAACGAGGAGAGAGGAAGTCCATCTGAAGGGGATTGATCTGGAGGAGGTGGAGGTGGCGCTGGTGGCGGGGGGCACAATGCCGACCGATGGGGCCAGTCTCGGTTGACATCATGGTGGCGGTGCTCCTGGCCAGCGAAATGGAAAGTGAAGTGAACGATGAGTCGGCTTGGGGAGTCGCATTCTGCCGAGGGCTGATGGCGGTAGGCAGGCTGATACGAACTCCGGACAAGTAAGTGGGATCTGTCTGTTGGGAAAATTACCCAACAGCTGACAGTTGGATGGAATGCTGGTCTGTTAAACAGTCTTAAACTTAATAAGCTGTTGCCATTGCCCTTACCCATAATGCTTGTCTCATGTGTTTTT
The DNA here is from genome assembly GCF_036172605.1 of Pelobates fuscus. Taxonomy (NCBI): domain Eukaryota; kingdom Metazoa; phylum Chordata; class Amphibia; order Anura; family Pelobatidae; genus Pelobates; species Pelobates fuscus. Next base: position 285,243,753 of record NC_086321.1, on the reverse strand, counting down.
GTTGGGGGCAACGGGAGTTGGGGACTGGTCAGCAGTCATGCTTCTATTTAGTTATTCTTAGAGAAGGTTAACAAGAGCTAAACAAGTGAGAGAAGGTAATGTAATACCAGGAAGTAACAACTTGATAGACTGAAGTAAGGGAAGAATTGCATGGGACCAAAAATAACAGATTACACAGATATGAGTGCAAAAATAGCAAACCTAGAACTTGTGTGTTAACTATAATAACATTAGCTTCATGGAAATATCAGCTTTATACACTGAAATGCAAGTATGCAAACCGGAAACAACTCCCACAAATAGTACAGTCCTTAACCCTATAAAAGACACAGGTACATATGTTTGGCAATGCACAAATTTCACAAGTAGTGCATAATATGAAACCTTTGAAATTTGACAATGTATGAAAATGACAAATTTTACATAAATGAAGCTATTTGCCCAATGCAAGGAATGCATGGAAATAGATAATAGATTAATTTATGTCCTTCATGAGTTAAATGCATATAGTTTTTTTTGTGAATTTAATTTTTGCATTTAGACATGTTCAGAAGCATTAACAAAATGAGTCTCGCAAGACCCAAAGTAAATTGAATAATGAGACTCACAGTCTCTCAATAAAAGAAAGAGGAGAAAAATAAACAAGAAAACCAACATTACTTTCTTTAGAGAAGAGAACCGTAGTGCAGAAGTTCACAAGGCTTTTAAACTATAACAATAATTTGGTGAAAAAGTTTAAAAAGGGGTAGGAAGATTGGTCATGTAAAGAGAAAAGATATCTGTCTGGGATAAAGCCACCAATATATAGATAATTTATCCATCAACCTGTCCCACCCGATTGGGATCTACAGTGACTTTCGAAAGCCATCTTTATTAGTTGTCAGTATCCTGAAGACCAGAGCAGTCTCACTTCTTATAGCTCCTGCTCCTGATACCTAAAACGAGCGATATTTCTGCAAAATCTGGGCCAGAACACCCTTACTTACACTAATAGGGTACCGTGGGCCACAAATCCAAAAACGCAAAAGCTGACAAGGGTCTCCCTAGCAGAGCTATTGGAGATCTTCACCACTGAGCCCAACAGGCCGCATGGGCCAATATGGCACTGGGAGAGGACTGATCTTCCTTCTCCGACTTCTTCCCGGACACGGCGAAGGGGCCTCGACAGACATGGTGCCGAGATCTGCACAGACAGCCCCAGAGGACAAAGGCCCGGTCACTGTAACATCACCAAGTGTGTCTGTTTCCCCATGTCTCAGTGTCCCCATGTGTGTATGTGTACCCAAGTGTCTGTGTCCCCATGTCTCCCAGCACCCCCAAGTGTCTGTGTCCCCATGTCTCAGTGTCCCCAAGTGTCCCATGTGTGTCTGTGTCCCCATGTCGATCTGTGTCCCCGTGTCTCCAAGTGTCCCCCAAGTGTCTCAGCGTCCCCAGGGGTCTCTCTGTGTCCCCATGTCTCACAGTGTCCCCTAGTGTCTCAGGATCCCCATGTCTCCCTGCAGCCTCTACCCCATCCCTCACTTTCCTGAGCTGTAGGCTGTCTCTACAGGCTGAGAGCTGCTGTGTGCTCTCTCTGTGCTGTGTAGCTGCTCCCCCATAGATCAGTGAGTAGAGAAATGCAGGTATATGCTGTAACTTCCTATCCCTGCCTCTCTCCACACACACAGCAATCCCTATGGATCGGTGATGGTATTGCAGAGTAATCTCTGTTTATACTGAGAAAAATACCGGCATTTGTATTGCTGGTATTACTGCAATATCGGCACCGGCCAGGCATCCTCAAATAAATACCAGCCAGGTGGCAAACCTAAGAGTAGTGTGTAAAAAAAAAAATACATATATTGTAGAATGGACGCTTGTCTGGACCTGGTTTTAACAAACAACGTTGATCTTTTGACCAACATTCAAGTAGGTGAGCACTTGGGAAATAGTGATCACAATATAGTGTCCTTTGAAATAAACTCAAAAAAACAAAAGCACATGGGGTATACTAAAACATATAATTTTAAAAAGGCCAATTTCAATAAGATAAGGGAAGCTTTACAATATATTGACTGGCATAAACTCTTTAGTGAAAAGAACACTGAGGATAAATGGATCATCTTCCAACAAATATTAGAAAGGTACATTTCTCAGTATGTACCATTGGGAAATAAGTATAAAAGAAACAAATTAAAACCAATGTGGCTTAGTAGAGAAGTAAAACAAGAGATTAAAAATAAGAAAAGGGCATTTAAAGCATTTAAATCAGACAAATCAGATGCATCTTATAAAAGATATAAGAAAGCAAATAATGCGTGCAAAAAGGCAATTAAACTTGCTAAACTTCAAAATGAAAAAATGATAGCTAAAGAGAGCAAAACCAACCCCAAAGCATTTTTTAAGTACATAAATTCCAAAAAACCCAAAAATGAAAGTATAGGTACACTTAAAACTGAAACAGGGGTGTTAGTTAATGAAGACCAAGAAAAGGCAGGAATTCTAAATAACTATTTCTCCTCCGTATATATTAAAGAAGAACCCATGGCAATAGATGTGCAAATGATTGCTACTAAAAACTTGCAGAATAATTGTAATTGGTTAACTCAAGACAATGTGCTGCAGCAACTAAAGAAAGTTAATATAAACAAAGCTCCAGGGCCTGACGGTATCCATCCACGTGTACTTAAGGAACTAAGTGTAGAAATAAGTGAACCTCTGTTTTTAATCTTTCAAGATTCTTTTCTTTCAGGAAGTGTTCCGGAGGATTGGAGGAAGGCAGATGTGGTTCCTATATTCAAAAAGGGTTCAAAATCCTTGCCTGGAAATTATAGACCTGTGAGCTTAACTTCTGTGGCTGGTAAAATATTTGAAAGGTTATTAAGGGATAATATTCAAGAATTCCTTGAGAAGAATATGGTTATCAGCAAAAATCAGCACGGTTTTATGAAGCACAGGTCATGTCAAACTAACTTGATTGCGTTCTACGAAGAAGTAAGTAGAAGTATAGATCAGGGTTTTGCAGTGGATGTGATCTATTTGGATTTTGCCAAGGCATTTGATACAGTTCCACACAAAAGATTAGTGTTCAAACTCAAGGAAATCGGTCTCGATGAAAATGCTTGTTCTTGGGTAGAACATTGGCTTAAAAACAGAATACAAAGAGTTGTCGTTAATGGTAAATTTTCAAGCTGGACAGAGGTGGCAAGTGGTGTCCCTCAGGGGTCTGTTCTGGGACCCCTTCTATTTAACATTTTTATAAATGATCTTGAAGACAGCATTGAAAGTCATGTTTCAGTGTTTGCAGATGACACAAAACTTTGTAAAATAATACAATGTGAGCAAGATATTACTTTGCTGCAGAAGGATTTAGATAGACTGGAGGACTGGGCACTCAAATGGCAGATGAAATTTAATGTTGAAAAATGCAAAGTTATGCACTTCGGCGTAAAGAATACACAAGCAACGTATACCCTTAATGGAAGCGAATTAGGGATAACAACACACGAAAAGGACTTGGGAATTGTTATAGACAACAAACTATGCAACAATGTGCAATGTCAATCAGCAGTGGCCAAGGCCAGTAAGGTATTGCCATGCATGAAAAAGGGCATTCATTCTCGGGACGAGAATATCATTTTGCCTCTCTATAAATCACTGGTAAGACCACATATTGAATATGCTGTGCAATTTTGGGCACCTGTTCTAAAGAAGGATATCATGGCACTAGAAAAAGTGCAGAGGCGGGCTACAAAATTAATAAAAGGAATGGAACATATCAGCTATGAAGAAAGGTTAACAAATTTAAACCTATTTAGTTTAGAAAAACGTCGCCTGAGAGGGGATGATAACATTATACAAATATATTCGGGGCCAATACAAACCATTGTGTGGAAATCTATTCACAAACCGGACTTTACATAGGACACGTGGCCATGCGTTTAGACTGGAAGAAAGAAGATTTCGTCTAAGGCAAAGGAAAGGTTTTTTTACTGTAAGAACAATCAGGATGTGGAATTCTCTGCCTGAAGAAGTGGTTTTATCAGAGTCCATACAGATGTTCAAACAGCTACTAGATGCATACTTGCAAAGACAGAATATTCAAGGATATAATCTTTCAATGTAGGGTAATAACTGCTTGATTCAAGGATAAATCTGACTGCCATTCTGGGGTCAATAAGGAATTTTTTGTCCTAGCTTGTTGCAAAATTGTGCTTCAAACTGGGGGGTTTTTTGTTTTTGTTTTTTTTTCTCTTTTGGATCAACAGCAAAAATCAGGTGTGAGGAAGGCTGAACTTGATGGACGCAAGTCTCTTTTCAGCTATCTAACTATGTAACTATGTAACTATGTAACTATGTATATAAAAAAAAAATTATAATCAATGGGCCTGTTCCCTGGGCCTGGAGCTGCAGCTCAATCAGCCCCTATGTTAATGCGGCCCTGCCCTGTCCTATACCACAGCTTGTAATTACCCCCTACCCGCTTATGCCAAAACATGTCTGTGCAACTGTATTGAAGGGGGTGCCTCTTCCTAAGTGCATTAGACCCCTCTTGATTGTATTGGATGTTCCTCACTCCAGCCCTGGAAGACTTAGTTAAAGGACCACTATAGTGCGAGTAAAAAATACTTGTTTTTCTGGCTTTATAGGGTCTTTAGGCTCCCCCCCTCAGGATCCCACTCCCGCCGGGCTGAAGGGGGAGGAAGGGGTTAAATGCTTACCTTTCTCCAGCGCTGGGCTCCCTTGGCGCTGGGGACTCTCCTTCCTCTTCCGACGTCATCCGCCGAATAGAGCCGCGCGCGCATTCAATCAGTCCATAGGAAAGCATTTCTCAATGCTTTCATATGGACGTCAACGTCTTCCCACTGTGATTTTCACAGTGAGAAGCACCTCTAGCGGCTGTCAATGAGACAGCCACTAGAGGCTGGATTAACCATATTGTAAACATAGCAGTGTCTCTGAAACTGCTATGTTTACAGCTGCAGGGTTTACCCTAGATGGACCTGGCACCCAGACCACTTCATTGAGCTGAAGTGCTCTGGGTGCCTATAGTGGTCCTTTAAATAATAGTCTATTTCTGTCTTGTTCCTAAAATATAAAATCCTCATTACGCATGTCTTTGACTGTGATGTATATTATCTCGGACCTGCAATTTACTTATGTTTTTTCATCAGTTGCTTAAAGTATTTGTAGCATGCATGTGGATTAAGCAAAAAATAAAGAATTAAAAAAAAAAAACACAAAATAGATGCAACTTAATAACTATATGAGAAAAGGAATTATATTGTTTTGAAACGCCATGCGTGTTGATGTTTTGTTGATGTATACCGTACCATGTCTAAGCACTCATTACATCAGTCTGTGACTGCATATTTACATGTTAGCATATTGTCTTGCATTACAATAAAAGGTTCGTGACCGAAGACTGGCCTCTCGTAACATGGGGTCATCTTTCAGCCAAATCCACCATGTGTTGCATTGACAGAGTATACAATTTCATATAATCCTTGGTTTACAAACCACAACAAAAATGCCTTTACAAAGCACATTATTATAATGAAAGAATGATATACACCATTGGTCTTCCATTCTTCTAATACTGGTATGACTGTACATCACTGTCTCTATTCCATGGTACAGCTCTGCTGAATTTGTTGGCACTTTGCAAATAATAATAACACAATTCAATATCAGTAAGACAGGGGATGACATCCAGTACTGGATATAATTCCATAAGAGACCTTGCAAAGTGTTGGTTTGTGTCAACTTGGGTGGATTGTAAGCTGTGGACCAGGTAGAAGCCTAAACATACAGACCTAAGTAACAACAAATAGACTTTCCATGTACTGGTCCTTAAAGTGGCCGGACTATTGGTGGAAAGTATCAGAGAGAATAGCTGGGGTCAAGGACAGCAGAGATACATATATACGATTTAACTAGCCAAGGTCAAAAGAGTACAGAGATCAGGAGAAATGTTTAACAAATCAATATTAAATACCAGAAAATGATACCCAAGGAACGCGCTCTTCGGCTACTAGAACCACAACAGGGTAAAATGGAGTGGGAGAGGTAAATATATATAGACAGTACTTCATTTCAATTGGCCCATGTCATATCAGAATTCCTTACGATTCATGGGTGATAGAAAATCTCATATGACTGTTTGGTTTCACCATAATGAGGCGCCAAATTCAGTCCGGTGAAATCTGCATTCGGATCCAAATTCTGTCCGATGAATTCAACCCGTAAGAACACACAGAGCTTTAGTGGGCAACATCATAGAAAACACCATAGGGCTCAGGTAAAAGGCTAGCGTTAAGTGTAAATAAAAACTATCCTACTGGCAAAAAACCTAAGTAAGGAAGAAAAGGATTTGATGTATCTTTATATGGTTTCTTCCGTACACTTAAATTAAAAACCTTTTTCTTTACAGCTTCTAGAGACAATGGAGAACAGAGCAGTCCCATACAACGGCAGTCTCCTGACAATACACCAACTGAATGGCCAACAATGACCATACCCCTATCCACAGGTTTGAAGCCAAAGAGCACATTCACACCTATGGTCACCAACCAGTCGGAAGAAATTTTTACCAATTTGGTTAAAAGGGACATAAAAAAATTGAGACGTAGAAAGGGCCATTTAAAGAGACAATATAAAAAAAAACTAACTTTACAAAGGATGAATGGGCCATAATAAATAATTTAGAAACAGATAAGACAATTGTCATAAAACCAGCGGATAAGGGGGAGCGCTAGTCATTATGGATAGATCATATTACATCAAATAAATTTTGGCACAATTGTCCAATAGGTCTAATTATGTACCCATAGGAATATTTACCCATGTAACATAGGAATATTTTTCAAGGAGATATGGATTTACCCATGGAATTTAATAATATTCCCCTCTTTTCCTACAAGAGAACAAGGAATCTAAGAGATATCTTAGTAAAATCTGACATAGGGAGCTCAAAAAGAAAAGTTAAAATCTTCTCAGAACAACCCAAAAAGGGTACTTTCCCATGCCTAGGCTGTTCAAGCTGTAACAGTGTTATCAAGGGGGAATATTTTATGCACCCACATACTGGTAAAAAAATAACGTATTGATGATTATTACACGTGTAATTCCGACCATTTATTTTTTTCTGAAATGCCCATGTGGACTTCTCTATGTGGGTGAGACCACCAGAGCGGTGAAGGTATGCATAGCCGAACGGTGGCCCTGCAGACAGGGAACTGTTTGGCACCGGTACCACAGCATTTTAAATAATGCGGTCATAATATTAATCAACTTAGATATCAGGTAATAGATGGTGTGACGAAACCAACCTCGCCACTGAGAACTGGAGAAGCCTGGTTGCCCGCCTGCTGCCTTTGGACTATGGCCCTGGGAGATTGGGCCCTTTACAAACAGTATTCGGCCCTAACAGAGTGCATGTCACTCATTCTGGCCCTTTAAATACAGTGGGGCCATTCGGTACTTGCCCTGTGTGAGCAGTGATACCCCCAGATAGCTATGCCCTGGAGCCTATTCATATAATGAAAGACTATGGGAAAGACTTTGGCTCCATGGCAATTAAACTGTATTTGTGTGGTCTGCGTGCCATTCACCTAATAATGTGCACGCAGACCTGAGCTATCTGGGGATATGTTAAATGTCTGTGTTTAATGTATAAAAAGTGACTTTATGTATTTTAAAGAGTTTTATGTTGTTTTGCAACCATGTGGTTAATGGAGTCTGCCTCTAGTCCTGGATAATTAGATTTCCTCTCCAATTATCTCCAGGGCAGAAGGGAGGAAGCCAGGATGCATTGTGGGGATGTTTTACTTTTACTGTTTGAGCCAGAAGGAACAAAAGATACTTTTAGTAACTTTTTAACCCCTGGTCGGATTCATGCCATTTTTTAATATGTTGTTCCCCTGAATGGATTGATTGTGGATATGTATTTTTATGTGAATGTGATGTATGGTTTTAAAGTTATGAAAGTTGTGTAAAAGTATATTTTGAACTGTACACATAATGGGATTAAGTGTCACACTAAGGGGAGGGGATGTGTGGGAGGTAACATCTATGTTATTGGTTATTTTATGCCTCCCCCTGGGTGTGGCCTGTATGTGTACTCATGTAATAAAAACCAGGCTGGGTGCCCAGCACCTCAGACCACTGCTTGACCTTCAACACGGAGCCTTGTCTCGTTCTTGGGGGGATTCACTGTATGCTGTTGGAGATTTGACTGCTAGGAGTGTAAGCTGATGTCTGCTTTTCCTATTCATCTGCTAGCAGCTATTTGTGAGGTTCCAGCTGGAGTGCTACCTTATTCACCTATATCCAGTTCGTGAGTTCTGATGTTCTGCAGTAGCTGTGCCTTTCTGAGGAAAGGGGATTATCGCCTAAACTGGGTTTTATCCTCTTGTATGCTGAAACGGTCCGTAACAATTGGTGGCAGCGGTGGGATGGCGTCCTAGTGCGAGGAGAAGCAGCTCAGAGACACTGGTAACGTTTGGAGTTACAATTGAGGGCAACGCTAGCCATTGGGCAGCGCCCCTGGCTACAACAGGATGGAATCAGCTGGTTTGCGGACAGCGTTCCATGATGAGGAAGAGAAGGAGGCCGCAGATTACAGGGATGCAGCCAGAAGGGAACTCTGGTATGATGCCCTGGAAGATGCCCAGTGGCGGCGAGGTGAGGGCCTCCCCAGTGATGAGCAGCGGCTACAGAAGCGTGTGGCAATGCGAATATGTCTATTGGGGGAGCAGCCCCTAGATGAGTGGGTGGCAAGACTGGAGACCCTGGTATGGCGAGAGATCGGGCTAGACAACGCATACCAGGCCCTCTGGTGGCATACCATTCGACTTACTCCCTGGACGGCCGAGCACGACCTACCGGAGGGGGATGATTATGATGGTCCTGGTCTACTTCAGGATGCCATGGAGGAGGATCTTGATTTCGGCAGCACGGAGGAGTCTAGGTTTTGGGACATCTACGACTACCGGATGGGCATGTATGTCTGGGCTGACGAACGCGAGGTGAGAGAAGACATGACCCACCTGGTAACAAGGGAGTGGGAGCTGGAGCAAGACTACCTACACCTGCTCAGCTCCGTGCAGCCCCAACCTACCCGACAAGCAGAACCAGGTCTAGAGCCCTTCAGCTGGAAGGATATCGTAGAGGTTTACTGGGAAGATCCCCAACCCCAGAGTGAGTGTCAGGGAGCTGAAGGTGCCGTCCTTCCCCCCCAGCAGCAGTGTGTCCTACAGAGAGCAGAGACAGTTGGTCCCTCTCTACAGCAACAGGACAATGGTAAGGGAGTGGAGACAGGCGGTCTCCCTCTCCAGCGGCAGTGTGTACCCCAGGGGGCCGAAGGTGCCGTCCTTCCCCCCCAGCAGCAGTGTGTCCTACAGAGAGCAGAGACAGTTGGTCCCTCTCTACAGCAACAGGACAATGGTAAGGGAGTGGAGACAGGCGGTCTCCCTCTCCAGCGGCAGTGTGTACCCCAGGGGGCCGAAGGTGCCGACCTTCCCCCCCAGCAGCAGTGTGTCCTACAGAGAGCAGAGACAGTTGGTCCCTCTCTACAGCAACAGGACAATGTTACGGGAGTGGAGACAGGCGGTCTCCCTCTCCAGCGGCAGCCTGTGTTTCCGGGAAAGGAGCACAGCACCCCCTCTCCCCAGCGGCAGCTTACCCTAACAAGGGGAGACACCAATCCCCCAGACGGCGCAGATGGGACCGTGGTCTCTGTGCCTGACCTACAGGGATGCTGGACAGCCTTTCCAGATCCCCAACTACCCTCACCGGGACACCCAGAGGAGGGGGTAAGTACAAATTCCCCTCCCCAGGTAACTCCTAGCGTGGCACCAGAGTTAACAGAGGCAATGTTAACCCCTACTGACGTCCATGTTCCCTTGGCTACTGAGCCGGACTATGTCCCAAGCATCCCAGCAGACGAGCTGGCAGCTGGGCAGAGTGCAGTCGGCCTCTGCCCTACCTTTGTCCCTGGTCCAGAGCCGGATGTCCCGCAGGCTACCCCAGCCGAAGAGCTGGCAGCTGGGCAGAGTGCAGTCGGCCTCTGCCCTACCTTTGTCCCTGGTCCAGAGCCTGATGTCCTGCAGGCTACCCCAGCAGAAGAGCTGGCAGCTGGGCAGAGTGCAGTCGGCCTCTGCCCTACCTTTTTCCCTGGTCCAGAGCCTGATGTCCTGCAGGCTACCCCAGCAGAAGAGCTGGCAGCTGGGCAGAGTGCAGTCGGCCTCTGCCCTACCTTTTTCCCTGGTCCAGAGCCTGATGTCCTGCAGGCTACCCCAGCAGAAGAGCTGGCAGCTGGGCAGAGTGCAGTCGGCCTCTGCCCTACCTTTGTCCCTGGTCCAGAGCCTGATGTCCTGCAGGCTACCCCAGCAGAAGAGCTGGCATCTGGGCAGAGTGCAGTTGGCCTCTGCCCTTCAAGTACCCTCGGCATGTGGCCTCATTACCACAGCCAAATACCCAGGTGCAGTGACTGTGTGTTGTGGGTGGGCTGTTCCTGTACTTTGATGTTGTGGGGGGACTACTCGGACATCTGTTTATTGTGGGTTGGTGGATCGACTAACGGAGGCACTGACCGACAGAAGGTCAGGTGCCTGGTTAGTCTTCCCCCCAAAGGGGAGATGTGTTACAAATCGCTATTTGTAACTGGCCCTTTAAATGAGAAATTGCCCTGCTTCCCTGGATTGTGGAGAAGCATGTTTGCCAGCCTCCTGCCTCATGACTATGGCCCCTGGAAGATTGTGCCCCTGAAAACTTATTAACATTTATTGGGTGTGTATGGCCCTTTAAGAACGTCTGGGGACATATTGTGACTTTGCTGAACAATGCCCCTTTAAGACTATGTCCCCAGACCGGTAAAATAACTTGTTCCTGGCTTTCCCCCACTTGGTTCAGTAAATAGGGCTTACTGAACCAAGTACCACACAGGCGGACCACCCAGAAGCTAAAGTGTGCAGGCAATTTACCTCCCAGGCTGTGAGGTTACTGCCGGTCAATTGCACGTGGCGGCGGCCATCTTGGTTTCCTCGAATGCGGTCAGCGGTGTATGCTAAAGATTCTGTGGAACTGAAATCGGCTACACATTTTGCCGAACACCGCTGACCCTTACCTTCTCCCATACGGAGCTTGCAGCTCCAGAGACTAAGTCCCGTTCGAAATGGGACTTAGTCGTTTTTTCGCATGAAATTGACCGACCGACTTTTATTGAAATTGAATGTATGGTTTTAAAGTTACAGTGTGTGTGTAAAAACTGTATTTTTATTGTATGTAATAATTGGTTTAACTGTTTATCTGAGGGGAGGGAACCTGTGGGCTGTACTATGCTGTTATTGGTTAATTTCATCCTCCCCCTGGGAGTGTCCTGTGTGTACCTTATCCTAATAAAAAGCAGGCTGGGTGTTCCAGTCCTCAGACCTCTTCTGACCCTCAATACGTAGCCTTGTCTCGTTATTGGAGGGAACTGCTATATCACACTGGGGATTGCTATGCGCTGCATATTCCCCTGAGCTCTTAATCACTTAGCTCTTGTAAGAGCTTGTTCCGGATACGCTCTCCTGGAGGAGAGGTCTTCCCCACACGGTCCTGGAGGACAGAAGCCGATCCAGGGTGGAAGGAAGACGGCACGGCTCCAGTTAAGCTACGGCGGTTGTGGAGCCTGCGGTGGTTGTGGTGTCGTCTGCAGTGCTTGGAGTCCTCTGAGTGCGCTAGGAGCATCCATCAACGGAGGGTACTCAGTCGGAGTACACGGAGCTCCGTTACAGATGGGGTCCCTCCATTCAGAAGGGGTGGTCACAGGCAGCGACTCCTCATGCAAGAGAATCTACACGGGATAGATTAATACTATTTCCAATTTTATTAAGTTGTGGCAATAAATGTACATTCATATACACTTTCTTTCTTGAGTGCGGTATCATTTGGTGGATTTGTATTTTGTGATTTAGGGTCTTTAGAGGTGACCCAGATACCTGCACCTTTTGTTTTGAATGAGTGCAAGTACTCTTGAGACCCTATACCCTATGGGTCTCAATGAAGACTACGATTTAAAACATTTCCTATGAATTTCATGTGGAAGGGGTTCTCTTAGACAGGACGACAGAATAACATTGTTTATACCTATGACCATAGACCTTTTGTAAAAAAAATTTTTTTTTTTTGCAGTGCAAAGACATAACAACAAGCGTGGGGTACCCCAAAGGCATTCCTCACGCTAATTTTCATTGCTTATAACATTGGGGTATTCGGGGTACTTGCACATTTTTGTTAGTTTAGTGGGTGGTAGTTGTAGGATTAGGCATGCAATTAATAAAGAAAGTGTGACAAGTAGTCAGAGTTCCAAGGGGAAACCACAGGGTAGGATAGCAAGGTGGCGGCCGTCCACCTCACTCACCGCCCGGGTAGGTGCAGCTTTGCTGATGTGCCCTCTCAGGAGTCGAAAAACGCTTGTTTTTCAGAGTGGCCTCAGCACTAGCGCCTCTTTGCCCGCAGGACCGTTGTTTCCAAACTGCAGAAGGGTAAATTATTTGCTTTTTGAGCATATTAATTAATGTTATTTATCTGCAGGAGCTCGCTTGTATGCAACCTCTATGCATGGCGGTCCGGCCCCGCCCCCCATGACCATAGAATTTTAATAACCTCAGTATTATATTTTGACAATTTGTTTATAATATCCCTTCTGCAGTTCACAACCAAATGACCAATATTGGTCTGCTCCACTTGTTCAGTTCTTTGGCACACCACGGATATGACCAACTTCTGGTCCGCTACTTGAACATCTTCAACGTCATACCACACCAGAATGTACACTTATATGAAATACTGCATGGGTAAGCAATAAATATACCTTTTTGATAATTAGTATATATTAATGTATTTCATTTTGGTCCATTAGAAATCTTGTATATACATTCTTAGAGTTAAATATATGTTACGAGAACAATAGATTTTTCACTTTTCCCATCTGTTTACTTTATTGTTTCTTCTTTTTTATAATTTTTTCTATTTTTCCCAGTCAGTCAGTCAGTACTATGTATTATAATTTTTGATATTCTCTTAACAGTGTATTCGTGGAGTTTCTCTATACTTTTGCATTCATTTATATATGTGGTCTGAAATATGTACATTGGGTGTTTGAAGTAACAAATGCACTTTGCAGTCATTGAACAAATAGTACTACTCCTTTTACTTAGATTTAAATATGTTGTAATGACTTATTTTGTCCACTACTGACTAGTGGAGCTGTTGGACGCTATAGATTTATACCTGATTTGTAAACTCCCAGCCACCTTACACATGCCTACGTCATCATGATGACATCATGACGTTCCGCATCGGATGAATGGCGGGAACGTCAGCTTTTATAACAGATTATTCTGTTTGTTACACCAGGGCCATTTAAAGGCATTAACTCCCAAGCGCGCAGCCCTGGATTTACCTGCCTCTATCCAACTGACCCAGAGGGACCCTCCAAGGATGCCCATACCCCGGCCATCATTTTTTGATGATCTGACATCAAGTGTTTAATACTCTGTCTCTATACTTTTATAGTGGTGGGCAAATCACTGAATAATACTATCATCATACCTTTGGTGTCTTTACACGGGATAGATGAATACTATTTCCAATTTTATTAAGTTGTGGCAATAAATGTACATTCATATACACTTTCTTTCTTGAGTGCGGTATCATTTGGTGGATTTGTATTTTGTGATTTAGGGTCTTTAGAGGTGACCCAGATACCTGCACCTTTTGTTTTTAATGAGTGCAAGTACGATTTGGATTTTTTGGATCACACAGGAAATAGCAATAAAGGAGAGAAGAACTAAAATGGAGGCAGCTATTTAATATTTTTGTTTTTGGATGAATTTTTAAAATAATATTATTTTCATATGTTGATATTTTCTTATGATCTTTTTTTTCTTTCAATATTTTGAAAAAAATATATATTTTAAAGGTTTATCCTAAAATATGAAATCATTTGAAAGGGTTATCCAAAAATATTGCCCCAAGGCATACATTGCAATGGATCAACATATTTGTTGATATCTCTTTTGATAGTTGATAGAATCAACATTTGTATTTGAAAGAGAAAGATATAAAAAAATGTTGGTAAGATGCAATGTTAAGGTTAACAATATTTGAAAAAAGAAAAAGAATGTTATGTTAAGAGATGCAGCCATACTTAAGGAGTTCTTTCTGGTTACGCAGAGAACCGAGGGGTTTGGTCATATTCACTAATATGTCACCTTTTAACATCTCTTAATTTATTGCATGTCACACTTACTCAAGCAGCCAGCAATGTCTCAGTGTAAATGGATTGCTATGACCAAGTGCTCAAGGAACAGGTCTTATAACGAGTGGGACAAGATGCATTGCCATCTGGTGCTATTAGTTATGTCATTTTTGTCTCTAGGAAATCCCAACAGGGTTATTCACAAAAGTAAGAATTCAACCTGAATAACAAATTTAAGTTTAAAATAGCCGAACTAGAAGCTATGCTTGTAGTTACGCCAGACAGAAAAATATAATAATTGTACCCCCTGAGGGGACACCAAAACGGAATTTACTAGTAGTTTAAAAATAGATCTTGAGATGTATCTGTAAATAACCTTTTTTAGACGTATATGTACACAAACTAAAATCCCTTGTATGATCAAAATTGTTATTATAACAGAGGTGAAAAATGTTCTGACATTGCATTATTTATGTGGGTTATGAGGGTAGAAGAACATTTCTGAGTACCTGATGCGATAAACAAATTCAGTGACAGGCAGGTAACTCATCAAGTGAATTTTGATCAATTGGTATCCAACTCATAAACAGGTCACTTGCATATTTTAAATAATAGAGGTACCTCTTCACCCCAAGTTAGCTTTGATGGCAATCAAAGGCAAATTATGTCATATAACTTTAATGAAGCTACTAGTTGATAAGTAGAAACTCAGTGGTTTTAAGTCTAAAAGTAGTAAAGTTACATTTAAATAGTTCTATAAATTCTAGCCATTTTTTTTCCAATTCAGCTATTTCAGCCCACAGATTTGAAATGCAAAAACTTTAAATTCTTGACAATTCACACTTGCCTCCTGGCATTTGTAATGTATGCCTTTTGCATCATGGGGGAGCAAGCATGAAGGAATTCTGAACATTCCTTACATATAATGTTAGGGATATATATATATATCTCAAAGGTCATGTGTTGGTCGGAGCATTCGCAAAATATATAGAAAAATGTTCCTACAGATGCGTATATACCCACCAGGGACGTATCTTACACGAGGCAAACAAGGGATCTGCCTTGGGCGTCACTTTGCAGGGGGCGGCAAAACGCCCCCAACTGGCCAGGCAGATCCCTTGTTTGCCTCGTGTCCTGGGGGGCTCAAGAGCTGGCTGCCTGGCCACTTTTGAGCCCCCCCAAGGCGGGCAGCAGGCAGCGAGGGAGCATGCTCATCTGAGCTCCTCCTGCTCAGCTTAATGAAGCCGGGAGCTGGAATATGACGTCACTCCGACTCCCGGCATGACTAAGCGGCGCGCCAGGGACCTGAGCAGGGACATTAAAGCTCCCTCGCCACCTACTCAGCCCCCTGCCTGCCCGGGACTGTGTTTCTGTAAGTGTGTGTGTCTAAGTGAATGTGTGTGTCTAAGTGAGTGTGTGAGTGTGTGAGTGTGTGAGTGTGTGAGTGTGTGTCAGTGAATGTGTGAGTGTGTGTCAGTGAATGTGTGAGTGTCGGTCAGTGAATGTGTGAGTGTCGGTCAGTGAATGTGTGAGTGTCGGTCAGTGAATGTGTGAGTGTCGGTCAGTGAATGTGTGAGTGTCGGTGTCAGGGTACCTGTGGTCTCTACCTCCGAAAGAGGTAGAGACTTAGCTGTTCCTCCATCCAGACGGCCTGATGGCTCCCTTCCCCACGGTCTATCCGGTCATGCAAGGCCGGCCGCGAGGGAGTGACTGCCTTTTACAGCATCTAGGCAGGAAGTTGTCATCAGGACACTCCTCCGGAACGACCTGTCACTCAATTGCTGCAGGACCAATCAGGAAGCCTCGGAGGCGTGGTTACTGCTCTGAACAGGGTATTTAACAGAGCTTCTTTCATTAGCTCATTGCCCTGTCGTGGTTCTAGCTTGTTCTAGTCACTCAGTGCTTGTGTATTCTATTATCCCTTTTGGTTTTGACCCGGCTTGTTTACCTTACTCTGCTTATCTCTGTTACCCTTGATTCGGCTTGTCTCTAGCTTACCTGTCTTCTGTTACCCTCGACCTCGGCTTGTCTTTGACCATTCTTTACTGTACTACTTACGTTAGTCCGGCCATTCTAAGGTCCGGTATACGTATCTGGCTACTGTTTGTACTCTGCGTGTTGGATCCCTGTCCCGATCCTGACATTACGACAGGGCCAATGGATCCTGCAAGTACAAACAGTCAGCTTGCTTCTCCTGATCCTAGGTTTGAAGCCATGGATCATAGAATGGATCAGATGGCGCTTGCGCTACAGGCACTTTTATCTCGTGCCAATAACCCACCAGAGGAGATACATAATACCCCTATTTCTCCTGTCGGTTCAGGTCTAGAGGTAGCCACAGTGGGTGCTTCTTCTCGCATTACCCCCCCAGTACGCTATGGCGGGGCTCCTGAGAAGTGTCGTGGTTTTTTAAATCAAATTAGTATCCACTTTGAATTGCAACCTCGCTCCTATCCTACAGATAGGGCTAAGGTAGGATTTATTATCACCCTACTTATTGAGAAGGCTCTGAGATGGGCCAACCCATTATGGGAAAACGAAAACCCATTGGTGTATAACTATAATGCATTTGTAGCTGCTTTTAGAAGAACATTTGACCCTCCAGGTAGAAAGGTGAATGCAGCCAGATTACTGTTGCGCCTGAGACAGGAGAACCGAACACTTGTGGATTATGCACTAGAGTTCAGGTCTCTGGCGTCAGAAGTCAAGTGGAATGAGCAGGCATATATGGATGTATTTTTGAATGGCCTATCTGATGTAATCCTTGATGAGGTTGCTACTAGAGAACTCCCTGAGAATTTAGAGGACTTAATTTCGTTCATCTCTCGGATAGATGAACGTTTAAGAGAGAGACAGAACACTCGAGAGAGGAATCGGAGACCTTCTTTTAGGTTAGCCCCCGCTTTTCCAAGTCCTGACTCCACAGTATCTTTGCTTCCTGAACCTATGCAGATAGGGTATACCCGCCTCTCTGAGGAGGAAAGACAGTACAGGAGAAGAGAGGGTCTGTGTATGTATTGTGGAGCCAAAGGGCATTTGCTCTCGAACTGTTCTAACCGTCCGGGAAACGCTCGCACCTAAGTCTCTCTAGAGGACAGGCCTTGGGTGTTTCTATTTTGTCCTCTACTCCTAATTATAAAGATCACAGGCTTCTGCTACCAGTTTCCTTAATTTGGGAGAAGGAAGTAGTCAGGGCTATGGCTTTGATAGATTCCGGTGCTGCTGAGAATTTTATAGACCAAGCCTTTGCTATTAAAAATAATTTCCCATCCCAGCTAAGGGAGACACCCTTGGCCGTTGAGGCCATAGATGGTAGACCACTACTAGATCCTGTTATCTTTCGTGAGACCGTACCCATTAATTTAAATGTTGGTATCCTACACGTGGAGAATTTATCTCTTTTGCTGATTTCGTCCCCTTCCGTTCCCATAGTTCTGGGGTACCCATGGTTGAATAAACATAACCCTATTATCGATTGGGAGTTAGGGGAGATACTCTCCTGGGGCCAGGGCTGCCAGGAGAGGTGTTTAGGCAAGGTTTCTCCATTAGCTAACATTAACATACCGGAGAATCCTACTCAGTCCACAGAAGGACAGATACCAGACCTTTACCTGGACTTAAAGGCAGTATTTGACAAGAAGAATGCCGATTCTTTACCGCCCCACAGGTCATTTGATTGTAAAATTAAGCTTCTACCCAGGACTATGCCTCCGAGGGGTCATGTATATCCCTTGTCTGTTCAGGAAAACTTGGTTCTAGAGGAGTATATTCGGGAGAATTTAGAAAAGGGATTCATTAGGAGGTCTTCTTCTCCGGCCGGGGCTGGGTTCTTTTTCATTAAGAAAAAGGATGGCACGCTGAGACCTTGTATTGATTACCGAGGCTTGAATAAAATAACTGTCAGAAATGCCTATCCTATCCCACTGATTACCGAGTTATTTGATCGTCTTAAGGGCTCCAAAATCTTCACCAAGTTAGATCTCAGAGGGGCTTACAATTTGGTGAGAATCCAGCAAGGTCACGAGTGGATGACGGCATTCAATACCCGGTATGGCCATTATGAATACACTGTTATGCCATTTGGACTATGCAATGCTCCTGCAGTATTTCAAGATTTTATTAATGAGGTACTTAGGGAGTTTCAGCAGGATTGTGTTATTGTTTACCTGGACGACATACTAATACACTCTAAGGAGATTGAGACTCACCATAGACAGGTCAGAAAGGTGTTACACAAACTTCTGCAACATGGTCTATACTGCAAATTGGAGAAGTGCAGTTTTGATCAGGCTCAGGTAGACTTCCTGGGGTACGTGATTTCTGGGGAAGGTTTTAAAATGGATCCTGGTAAACTTCAATCTATTTTAGACTGGCCTTTGCCCAAAGGACTCAAGGCTATCCAAAGGTTTATTGGGTTTTCCAACTACTATAGGCGCTTCATTAAGGGTTACTCCTCTATCATTGCGCCTATTACCAATATGACCAAACAAGGGGCTGATACTAAGTTCTGGTCTGAGGAAGCTATTGGTGCTTTTAAGACTCTCAAGGAACTTTTTGCCTCAGCTCCCATTCTAGTTCATCCTGATACGACTCTGCCTTTCTTGCTCGAGGTCGATGCTTCTGAGACAGGAGTTGGGGCTGTTCTGTCTCAAAGGTTAGGGGTGGATAAACCGTTACACCCTTGTGGTTTCTTCTCTAAAAAATTTTATGGGCCTGAGAGCAGATATGACATCGGGGAGAGGGAATTGTTAGCGGTCATTAAGGCTTTAAAGGAGTGGAGACATTTACTGGAAGGGACACTACACCCTGTTACTATTCTAACGGATCATAAGAACTTGTCTTATATTGGGGAGGCGAAGCGCTTGTCCGCCAGGCAGGCTCGCTGGGCCTTGTTCCTCACTCACTTTAATTATGTACTTACGTATAGACCTGGTTCTAAGAACTCTAAAGCCGATGCATTGTCTCGTCAATATGAACCATCCTCTATAACTGAACCACTTCTGTCCGCCATAGTTCCTAAGGGGAATATCATCGCGAACACGAATCTCAGGATTCACTCTCCATTGCTTTCTGAGATCATGAAGTTTCAGCATTTGGCACCTAAATCAGACCCCTGGGGATCGACACTTCGTTCCTGCCGCTCTCCAACTGGAGGTGCTACGCTGTCTCCATAACAGTAAGGTGGCTGGGCATCCTGGCATCCGCAAGACTTATGCGCTGGTCTCTAAAGATTTTTGGTGGCCTGACTTACGCAAGGATATTAAAGAATTCATCGGGGCATGTGAAGTTTGTACCAAGACCAAGCTACCCCATTCGCTTCCATGCGGATTTCTACACCCTTTAGAGGTTCCTGAAAAGCCTTGGTCCTGCCTGGCAATGGACTTCATTGTTGATTTGCCTATCTCTAAAAAGCAGACTGTCATCCTCACTGTGGTAGACAGATTTACTAAAATGGCTCACTTCATTCCCTTACCTAAACTCCCATCTTCGCCCGAATTAGCGGAGATATTCGCCAGGGAGATTTTCCGTTTGCATGGGATACCTTCCCAGATTGTCTCTGACAGAGGCTCCCAATTTGTTTCCCGTTTTTGGAGATCATTCTGCTCCCAACTAGGCATCAAATTGAATTTCTCCTCTGCCTATCATCCTCAGTCCAAAGGAGCTGCTGAACGCACTAACCAAAAAGTTGAACAATATTTACGTTGTTTCGTTTCAGAACACCAGGACGATTGGGTCAGTTTGATTCCTTGGGCGGAGTTTGCACATAACAATCTCATTTGTGATTCTACGCATTCTAGCCCTTTTTTCTTGAATTATGGCTTTCATCCTTCCATCCTTCCTTCGGAGTCTTCTTCTCAAGGGATACCGTCGGTGGATGTTCATGTTGCCAATTTAAGAGAGTTGTGGGATCAAACTCGACAAATCCTTCTGCACAATTCTACGCTGGTTAAAAAACACGCTGACAAACGTAGAAGGGCAGCACCGGTGTTTGTTCCAGGCGATAGAGTATGGTTAAGTACTAGAAACATTCGGTTAAAAGTGCCGTCCATGAAGTTTGCTCCTCGATATATTGGACCTTACAGGGTACTGTCTCAAATTAACCCAGTTGCGTATCGTTTAGCGTTGCCTAATGCCTTACGCATTCCTAATTCATTTCATGTTTCCTTGCTAAAACCATTAATATGTAACAGGTTCTCCTCCACGATCGCCCCTCCCCGCTCAGTTCAGGTGGAGGGTCAGGAGGAGTATGAGGTCGATTCCATCGTTGATTCTCGAATCTCCCGGGGGAAACTGCAATATCTGGTCGATTGGAAGGATTATGGTCCTGAGGAGAGAAGTTGGGTACCTCAGGAGGAGGTGCATGCTCCCCGTCTCCGCAGGGCGTTTCACTCTCGATGCCCTTCTCGCCCTGGTGTATTCCGCCCGGTGGGCGTATCTGAGAGGGGGGGTACTGTCAGGGTACCTGTGGTCTCTACCTCCGAAAGAGGTAGAGACTTAGCTGTTCCTCCATCCAGACGGCCTGATGGCTCCCTTCCCCACGGTCTATCCGGTCATGCAAGGCCGGCCGCGAGGGAGTGACTGCCTTTTACAGCATCTAGGCAGGAAGTTGTCATCAGGACACTCCTCCGGAACGACCTGTCACTCAATTGCTGCAGGACCAATCAGGAAGCCTCGGAGGCGTGGTTACTGCTCTGAACAGGGTATTTAACAGAGCTTCTTTCATTAGCTCATTGCCCTGTCGTGGTTCTAGCTTGTTCTAGTCACTCAGTGCTTGTGTATTCTATTATCCCTTTTGGTTTTGACCCGGCTTGTTTACCTTACTCTGCTTATCTCTGTTACCCTTGATTCGGCTTGTCTCTCGCTTACCTGTCTTCTGTTACCCTCGACCTCGGCTTGTCTTTGACCATTCTTTACTGTACTACTTACGTTAGTCCGGCCATTCTAAGGTCCGGTATACGTATCTGGCTACTGTGTGTACTCTGCGTGTTGGATCCCTGTCCCGATCCTGACAGTCGGTCAGTGAGTGCGTGAGTGTCGGTCAGTGAGTGCGTGAGTGTCGGTCAGTGAGTGCGTGCATCTGTCTGTCTGTGCGTGCATCTGTCTGTCTGTGCGTGCATCTGTCTGTCTGTGCGTGCATCTGTCTGTCTGTGCGTGCATCTGTCAGTGAGTGTGTGTATGTCATTGTTTGTCAGTGCCAGTGCGTGCATCTGTCAGTGAGTGTGTGTATGTCATTGTTTGTGAGTGTATATGAGAGTGTGTGTCTGTCAATGAGTGTATGCATCTATCATTGAGTGTGCGTCTGTCAGTCAAAGTGCGGCCTTGTCAGGAAGGGGTGGGGAAAATTAAAATTAGGGGGGGTGCCCGAGCACCGTCCTGCCTAGGGCAGCACAAATCCTAAATACACCACTGATACCCAGACTTTCGTACATATTATTATTACCAATTAAAAATATCATATGGCAAACTAACTAGTGTCACAGTCATATAATAATGTTCAACTTGAGTATTATTATAGAAGTAATAAAAAATACACACATTTCACACGTCCCTCCTGAAATAAATAATACAGTCCCAAACACTAATGCACAAACCGTGTGTATGGAAGGATGGACAGGGTTCTCAATGGGAATCAAATGAGCAATGTATACGTCACTTCAAGAGTTAACTAATTTATATAGCACAGAATGTAAACTAAAATGACAGAAAATGGAAATTTTTAAAAACAACAGATGTAAAATATGCACAGAATTGACATTAAGCAACCCGGAGCAGATTTTTTTTTTAAAGTGAATGATCAGTGAGTAAAACCGGTGCTTCTACATAACACCCCCTGACATCATGTTCCTGTGATGCATAATACTAATGATTGGGATAAAACGGGCAGTTCAGTGACGTAAATTGCAAACCTGGCTGCCTGGCTCGAAGATTTTATCTTAAGCAGACAACCTGTTTATCAGTTCAGCTGTGAGAATTTCAGCTAGCATTAAAAATCTAGTCAACATTTGTTAAAAATATTGGGCAAAACCTGTCAATAAAGCTTGTCTGGGGTTTGCCAATAATATAAAATCAAGGCCGTGGTGGGGACGGTGGTACAGGGCCCTAAAATAGGGAATTTGTGAGGCCTGCTACATTATTTCAAATATTCAATGCATTTGCATACACGAAAAAAGATTTAGAGCATAGTTATGTTCATTTAAAGTAATGCCATTTCTACTTACCTGAGTATTTCTTTTCTTGTAAAGAAGGTACAATCCTGTTAACATATGAAAATAAAATGTATTTTATATCACATTCAAGGGATAAATCATTTTTACATTCAAC
This sequence comes from Pelobates fuscus, assembly GCF_036172605.1. Classification (NCBI taxonomy): domain Eukaryota; kingdom Metazoa; phylum Chordata; class Amphibia; order Anura; family Pelobatidae; genus Pelobates; species Pelobates fuscus. The sequence continues at coordinate 285,221,204 of NC_086321.1, read as the reverse complement.
AGGTTGCTTTGGTGCAAAGCTTTGTTGGCAGAGAAAGGGGGGAAAAAAGCACACAAGACTGCACCCAGGCTGCAGAAAAATCAAAAACATTCTATTTGAAAAAATATTTGTATGATGGTTTCCAAGATATTAGGACCTATAACAGATCCCCGATGATGTTCTGTGATGCATCTGAGAGATAAAACAGAACAGTTCATGTAAAACATATTCATATATTCTGCCACCTTCCGTAGAGACAGACAGACAGAAACATACATTCATGCATACTGTTAGAGAAATAGAGATATATAGATATAGTTACATAGCTGAAAAGGGACTTGCATCCATCAAGTTCAGCCTTCCTCACATATGTTTTGCTGTTGATCCAAAAGGCAATAAACCTAGTCTGAAGCGCTTCCAATTTTGCAACAAACTAGGAAAAAATTCCCTCTTGACCCCAAAATAGCAGTCAGATGTCTCCTTGGACCAAGCAGCTATTACCCCACTAATTAGAAATTATATCCCTGTATTTTATGTTTTTGCAAGTATTTATCCAATTTCAGTTTAAACATCTGTATGGACTCTGATAAAACCACCTCTTCAGGCAGAGAATTCCATATCCTTATTGCTCTTACTGTAAAAAAACATTTTCTTTGCCTTAGATGAAATCTCCTTTCTTCCAGCCTAAATGCATGAACTTGTGTCCTATGTACAGCCCTGTTTATGAATAGATTTCCAGATAATGGTTTGTACTAACCCCAAATATATTTGTATAATGTTATCATACCCTCTCTGATGGGCCGTTTTTCCAAACTAAAGAGATTTAAAAAAATGTAAACCTTTCTTCGCAACTAAAATGCTCCATTCCTTTTATCAATTTTGTAGCTCATCTCTGCACTTTTTTAGTGCCATGATATCCTTCTTTAGCTATCAATTTCCCATATTCTAGCTTAGATAGATAGATGCTGATAGAAAGACCGATAAATAAATAGATGGACAAATAGATAGATTAGATAGATAGATCAATAGATACTGTTAGATAAACAATGATGTTAGATATTTAGATAGATACTGATATATTAGATAGGTAGAGAGATACTGATTGAGAGACAGACAGATAGATAGATTCTGTTAGAGAAAAAGAGATGTTGTTAGATATTTAGCTAGATAGATATAGCTAGAAAGAGAGATGCTATTAGATATTTAGATTGAAAGTGATAGATACTGTTAAAAAAAAACAATGTTTTTAAATATTTAGATAGATACTGATATATTAGATAGGTAGAGAGATACCGATTGATTGATTGATTGATAGACAGACAGATACAGTGAGGGAAAAAAGTATTTGACCCCCTGCTGATTTTGAACGTTTGCCCACTGACAAAGAAATGATCAGTCTATAATGTTAATGGTAGGTGTGTTTTTTTATTTATTTATTTTATTTTTATTTATTTTTTCTTGTGCGATGAGTGGTAACAAGCATGCATAGCCACGATAGCATTTGCAGGCAGTATATACAACATTTCAAATCTTGGCAGTTAGTACAGCACTTTTATTTTTATATATTTAACATAAAGTCAACAGACTAATATAAACATAAGTATCTAAAATTTTCAGCAAGCTAGGTTGGACGTGTTTAAAACAATGTAAGGTTTGCTGAAGCTTAGAAATGTGGTCGGTAGGGGAGACAGCTTTTGCTTCGTATCTCATGCTTGCCTAAACAGTTAAGTTGTCAAGATATGATTAATAATTTATACAAAGAAAATAAACTAAAACAAGATAATCAATGCTTAACAATGGTAGGTGTATTTTAACAGTGAGAGACAGAATAACAAAAAAAAATCAAAGAAGTTATAAATTGATTTGCATGTCAATGAGTGAAGTAAGTATTTGACCCCTTCGACTTAGTACTTGGTGGCAAAACCCTTGTTGGCAATCAGAGGTCAGACGTTTCTTGTAGTTGACCACCAGGTTTGCACACATCTGAGGAGGGATTTTGTCCCACTCCTCTTTGCAGATCCTCTCCAAGTCATTAAGGTTTTGAGGCTGACGTTTGGCAACTCGAACCTTCAGCTCCCTGCACAGATTTTCTATGGGTCTGGCTAGGCCACTCTAGGACCTTAATGTGCTTCTTTTCAAGCCACTCCTTTGTTGCCTTGGCTGTTTGTTTTGGGTCATTGCCTTAAGATACTGTGTAGTTCTGGGCTGATTCCTCACTGTTCTCTAGATCATTGAAACTCCACGAGGTGAGATCTTGTGCATGGAGCACCAGACCGAGGGAGACTGACAGTTATTTTGTGTGTCTTCCATTTGCAAATAATCAACTGTTGTCATCTTGTAGCCGATTTCAGCCTTGTGTAGGTCTACAATCTTGTCCCTGACATCCTTGGACAGCTCTTTGGTCGAGAGTGTCAGGATCCCGCGGGCGGCTGCGATGGGAGGCTGCAGTCCGCTCGCGGCACTCACCCTCCAGCCGTCCGCGGTCCCCTTCCTGGCATGCGCTCAGCGGGCGGCATCCTCCCAGCCACGGTGCTGCATGATGCTGCACGCTAGGAGACCGCCCAATTTATTAAACGCCGGGGTCAGCCACCTGACCCGGCGTTAAAGGCACAGTGCCTCAATCACAGTGGGAGGTCTAGATATCTCCCACGTGTGATTGTTAATTCTGATTGGAAATTATCCAATCAGAATTAACCTTATGATTTAAATACTTACCTTTCCTGTTCCTCCCTGCCCTGTTGTGGTCTTTGCTTGCTTGCATTGCTACTGAACTTGTGTTTCTGGTTACGTACTCTCTGGCTTGTTTATCTGACTTTGTGACTTTCTCCTACCCTTTGACCTCGGCTTGTTTCTCGTTATTCTGTCTTCTGGTTCCCCTTTCTCGGCTTATCTCCTGTCTATTCTTTGTGTGCTTAGCCCGGCCACTCTAAGGTCCGGTACTGCACCTTTTCTGTGTGTGTGTTAGCGTGTTTGGTTCCCGGAATCGTGACAGAGAGTTTGAAATCTGTAAATCTGTAAAGTCTAGAATCAATAAAGTTTCTCTCCCTATATTTAGGAGTTAACCATCCTCATTTGTTTTTAAGAGTTTGGAATCTGATTGATTGCTTCTGTGGACAGTTGTCTTTTATACAGGTAACGAGCTGAGATTAGGAGCACTCCCTTTAAGAGAGTGCTCCTAATCTCTGCTCGTTACCTGTATAAAAGACACCTGGGAGCCAGAAATCTTGCTGATTGGTAGGGGATCAAATACTGATTTCACTCATTGACATTTGACATGTGTTTTTCTGGATCTTTTTTTGTTTGTTTGTTATTTTGTCTCTCACTGTTAAAATACACCCACCATTAAAATTATAGACTGATAATTTCTTTGTCAGTGAGCAAACGTTCAAAATCAGCAGGGATAGATAGATACTGTTAGAGAAATCGAGATATTTTTAAATATTTAGATAGAGATAGATACATACTGCTAGATAATGATGTTGTTAGATATTTAGATAGATACTGATTGCTAGATAGATAGATAGATAATATTAAAGATAGATAGATTGTATGCTGATGCCAGTCATTGATTATGGGGATGTAGTACATGCATCTGCACCGCAATCCCACATTAATAAACTCAATACATTGTATAACTTGTTCTGCCGATTTGTGCTGCAATATAATTACAGGACCCACTATTGTGACATGCTAAAAGAACTAAACTGGCTGTCGCTGAAATCCAGACGCACCCTTGATCTTTCCAGCCTTGTGTTTAAGAGCATTTCTGGGAAACTCCCACCCTACCTGAGCAAAATGCTCTCCTCGGCTGTTCCCACCTCCTATAACCTCCGATCCAGTACCAGCACTTTATTTAGTCTACCACAATACAAAAAGAAAGCGGCTCTTTTTCCTACAGAGCACCGCAATTATGTATCGACCACCCGCACACTTTCAAATCTTCCCCAAGCCTAGAGTCCTTTAAGAGATACCTCTCTACATACCTCAAAACAGAATGCACCTGTCATGGTTGATTATATATTTCCTACCTGTTCTATGTTAAATTTAGTATATATTGTATATTAATATTGTTTTTGTATTTCATTGTAACATAATGTATCAATGCAATGTTTTGTGGACCCAGGACATCTGAAAATGAGAGAAATCTTAATGTATCTTAACTGGTAAAATATTTTATAAATAAATTTTACTGACACTACACACACCAGGTTTATAATTATTGTGGGATATAGAGAATTTGCAGAATGCAGTTTGCAATTGCCCACAAAAATACTTCAGACCAAAATTAATATTACATCAACTCAATCCTGTATTAACAATTAAAAAAACACACAAAAAAAACCAAGTTTATTCCTAGAAAGAGCTTCTTTTATAACATACGTACATACAATGAAACTTCATTAAACATTAAATGGATTATAATAAAATAAATGAAACATTCCCCAAAGTAGACAAAGGCCTAAAGACCTGGATATAGCATACATTCTTCTTGTTAACCTTATTTCAGTTGCTAAATGCTATACACTTACTTGGTAGGTATCAAGCTGTTCGGCAGTAAAAATAGTTTGTTTGTTTCCCATTGCCTGTTTCTGTTTTTTTTGATTCAAGAAACCATCACTTTCTCTCTGTTACCCAGCTTTTATACGAACGTTGAATATTGAGATATTAAGGGCTACAGCAGCAAGGGTCAGACACAGGGGAGGATCAGATAACAGTCCTATTCTTCCTGCATTTCGGAATCATAATAGGAGCATTTCATCAAATCTTTGATCTGAATAAAGAAGTCTGGCACACTGATGAGCATATAAATAAACTGCTATAATTACACCGCTTGTTACATGTCCAACATATACTCATATTACACCATTTACTGTGTCTATTGCTAAAGCAGTCATTTGTCTTTGGAGGTGCAGCCTAATTTAGGGGAAAAAATAAATGAAATCTATCTATATATGTTTAAATTGTATATATTTATTTTTGTTAATTCTCATGGTGAGAATAGATTATACACGATTAATTTCTGTAAAATTTTCATTCATAAATGTTTTAATTGTATCAAAAACATTATTGTTTAATTATCAAGTCGAGAATTATTCTGATCGTTTTATAAGATAAGGTATGGAACTATGTGTACACAGTCAGAGTTGCCTTCAGAAGTCTTGGGGCACCTAACAAACCCACTGGCTGCCCATTTAGACGTACACTCCCTCCCTGCCCGGTCTGACCGTTTCGTCTGTGAATATCAATTGTCCCTCAGGACGCCCACGATTCTAACCATACTGGCTGGATTGCCATCTGGCTGGTATTTTACCAGCACAGCCAGTAATCCAGGCAGTGCCAGCATTTAGAATATACTGACAGAATTGCTGGTAAATTTTGCAGCTGGCTATAGCCAGCCACCTTTGCCAGATACAGACAATCAGGGCGGTGCCTGTACACTGTGTATGTGCACAGCCTGCATACTGTCTGTCTGTCTCTCATGCTCTCTGTGTGTCTTGGCAAGTTAGAAGTCACAAGTAGCCTGCAACCTCTGTCTTCACCAAACGGAAAGCATGAGAGGCAGACAGACATGATGTCTGTGCACATACACAGTGCAAGACAGCACGCTGCCACACAATAGACAGGGAGGTGCTGAAGATGCCACGTGGGTCCTGTGGTAATTTCAGGGGATGCCATGTGGGTCCTGGGGTAAGTGCAGGGGATGCCAGGCATCTTGGTGCAGAGAAAGTGCAAGGGATGCCATCTGAGTGAAGAGCAAGTGCTGTGGATGAAATCAGGGTGCCTGCACAAGTTGCTTATGGCAAAAAGATAGCACAGATATGCTGGGAGTAGAAAGATGGCACAGAGCTGCAGGGGGCAGAGAGTAGGCAAGGAGAGACAGGGGGCAGAAACATGTCACAGAGAAGCTGGGGGCAGGGAGATGACACTGGCAGGATGTTTGGGGGCACAAATGACAAAGAGAGACTTTTTGGAGGCACATATAGCCCATTGCATGATATACCAAATTTCACATCTATATGCCCAAGTGTATAGCACTTTAATTCTTTCTATTCAATTATATTGTATGTCTTGTACATCTATTTTATTTGAGTACTTGTTTCTGTCGCTGATGTTAATGGATTGCTAGAATTGCACTATGGGCCACTAAATTGTTTTTGCCCCCAAGGCCTCAAATTGCGAGCCATCCCCTGGCAGACGCACACAAACAGATATGCAGTCCCAGACACATTCACAAATAAGCATAAACACACATAGATACATATTGACAGACAGACTAACATACACACAGCAGTCGTATGCACAGGGGCTCCCTGATGTTATACAGTCTGGGACCTGTATAACAAGGCAAAGGGAACCTGTAATGAGTGAAGGGATGAAAGAAGTAACAGGGGGGAAGGGAACATTAATGGTAGAATCGGAACCTTCAATAATAAAGGAATAGGGACCTGTAATAGGTAATAAGGAACACAAGAATGGGGACTTGTAATAGAGTGAAAGAAAAACAAGAAAAGAGGTGCAAAGAGATGAGCAGGGTTGCATTTAATATTTTTTGGACCTCCCGGACCCCTCCCCCCCCCACCCCCCCCCCCCCCCAATACAGCAAAACTTGAGTAAACACAGACATTTGCTCCTGTAATGTTATGACTCTGAAGGACTGATGCTCCATCCTTTATCAACATTTGTAAATCTTCAAGTTATACATGGAAAAAAAGTAGTTCCAAAAAAAAAAAAAAGTAAATTCAGGGGAAAAAAACAAGGGGAAACTAGGGAGAGCTAGGTTTGGAACATGCCAAGATACAAGGTAAGTCACTTAACTCCGGATTTTGTCCAAACTTAACATTGGCAATAGCTGACCCTAATCTTTACTCTAGCATTCCTAACACCAAACCTAAACTATTTGTAACCATGCCTTAACCATACACCAACCAGTATTGCCTAAGTACTAATTTACTTACCCAGTGAAAGAAGAAGAAGGTTACACTGTATACAATTCCAAATAAAAAGTATACAAACACAGCCAGGATTCAGCTGTAAGCGTTTGCAACACTTCAAGTAACACACATTCATATAAAATGTAAGTTACTTGGCCAGTCAATGTAATGACAGGAATGAATAAGCAGATAACTCCCTAATTCCCACGATATTAGGGAGTTTTCTACTAAAAGGCTGAAAGACCTGAATTGGTCTTTCAGCCAAATGTACTAATACTAAGTAAAGATTAGTAAAAAGCAGCGGGTGGGGGCCCTAAAGTAAAAAAGGGGGTGAGGACCTATTGTACTCCCCACCGGCCCCCATTCCAGAGCGGTGGGTGGGGGCAATACAAATTGGGGGGGACCTAATGTCCTCCCCCCTGGCCCCCACCCCTGAGCGGTGGGTGGGGGCCCTAAACTAGAATAAGGGGGGGACCTACTGTCCTCCCCCCTGGCCCCAACCCCTGAGCGTTGGCTGGAGGCCCTAAACAAGAATAAGGGCCCTAAACACCCCCGCAATGCAGTGTGTGTTAGTGTAATATATGCAGTGTGTGTGTCAGTGTAATGAATGCAGTATGTGTGTCAGTGCAATGAATGCAGAGTGTGTCAGTGTAATGAATGCAGACTGTGTGTTAGTGACCTAATGTCCTCCCCCCTGGCGGTGGGTGGGGGCCCTAAACTAGAATAAGGGGGGGACCTACTGTCCTCCCCCCTGGCCCCAACCCCTGAGCGTTGGCTGGAGGCCCTAAACAAGAATAAGGGCCCTAAACACCCCCGCAATGCAGTGTGTGTTAGTGTAATATATGCAGTGTGTGTGTCAGTGTAATGAATGCAGTATGTGTGTCAGTGCAATGAATGCAGAGTGTGTCAGTGTAATGAATGCAGACTGTGTGTTAGTGACCTAATGTCCTCCCCCCTGGCGGTGGGTGGGGGCCCTAAACTAGAATAAGGGGGGGACCTACTGTCCTCCCCCCTGGCCCCAACCCCTGAGCGTTGGCTGGAGGCCCTAAACAAGAATAAGGGCCCTAAACACCCCCGCAATGCAGTGTGTGTTAGTGTAATATATGCAGTGTGTGTGTCAGTGTAATGAATGCAGTATGTGTGTCAGTGCAATGAATGCAGAGTGTGTCAGTGTAATGAATGCAGACTGTGTGTTAGTGACCTAATGTCCTCCCCCCTGGCCCCCACCCCTGAGCGGTGGGTGGGGGCCCTGAATACAAATTGGGAGGGACCTAATGTCCTCCCCCCTGGCCCCCACCCCTGAGCGGTGGGTAGGGGCCCTAAACAAGAATAAGGGGGGGGGACCTAATGTCCTCCCCCTGGGCCCCCACCAAATTTACCCCCCTCCCCCCCAGGTGACTAGGGGTCCCCAAACCCCTAGTCACCCCCTCCCCTCAAAAATAAACCCATACCTACCCTCCTCACCCTAAAAATAATGAGGCATTAGGTCCCCCCCCTTATTCTTGTTTAGGGCCCCCACCCACCGCTCAGGGGTGGGGGCCAGTGGGGAGGACATTAGGTCCATCCCCCCCCAATTTGTATTTAGGGCCCCCACCCACCGCTCAGGGGTGGGGGCCAGGGGGGAGGACAGGCCCGAACTGGCCATCGGGCACAACGGGCAAATGGAGCCAGGAGAGGACCCGGCGGAGCTCCTACTTACAGCTCCGCCGGGTTCCTCTCGCGAGATTCGGAGAGATTCGGAGCTTTGCGAGATTCGGAGCGTTGCCATGGCACCCTCACACACACACACTGCACCCCTGACACAGCCCCCTCACACACACACACTGCACCCCTGACACTCACAGCACCCTCACTCACACACACACTGCACCCCTTACACTCACAGCACCCTCACTCACTCACACGCTACACACGCACTGCACCCCGGACACTCACAGCACACACACACACACACACTGCACCCCTGACACCTACAACACTATCACTCACACACCCTGCACACCACTCACAGCACACTCACTCACACACTACACACTGCTCCTCTGACATTCACAGCACCCCTGACACTGACAGCACCCACACACACTGCACCCCTGACACTGACAGCACCCACACACACACTGCACCCCTGACACTGACAGCACCCACACACACACTGCACCCCTGACACTGACAGCACCATCACTCACACACACTGTACCCCTGACACTCACAGCACCCTCACACACAGCTTCCTCACACGCACATAGCACCCTCACGCAAACACAGCACCCATCACACACAGCACACACACACTGCACCCTTACCCACATATCACCCTCAAGCAAACACAGCACCCATCACACACACACACACACACTACACCCCTTACACACACACTGCACAATACGCTTTCCTAGCATTTTTGTCTCCTGGTATCCCATCTATGGAGACACCAGAGACAAATGTCAAGCAAACACAGTGCAAGCATGTTATTAAAGTCGCTTGCGCTGTGCAGAACAAATACAGGGTCTTTTTGTCATGCTTCTTCAGCAGAGCTCTGCGCATGATCTACTCTGGAAGAGCATTGAACCAACATGCTCACTTTGTGATGGGGTGTGCTTGTCATTGGTGATGACAAAACACACCCTATTGGCCCCGCCCCCTTTTTAGTGGGCCTCTGTAATGAAAAAATGCCCGGGCCGATTTTTTTCTTCCCAGTCCGGCCCTGGGGGAGGACATTAGGTCCCCCCACTTATTCTTGTTTAGGGCCCCCACCCACCGCTCAGAGGTAGGGCCATGGGGGAGGACTATAGGTCCCCCCCTTATACTTGTTTAGGGCCCCCACCCACCGCTCAGGGGTGGGGGCCGGTGGGGAGGACAATAGGTCCTCCCCCTTTTTTTTTTACTTTAGGGCCCCCACCCGCCGCTCAAGGAGGGGGGACCCTTTTTTTTTTTTTTTTTTTTACAGTGAGCAGCCACAGGCAGTATAGCGAGTAGGGGCATATTATTTACTAGTAATCTTTACTTAGTATTAGTAAATTTGGCTGAAAGACCACATTAGGTCTTTCAGCCTTTTGGTAGATAACTCCCTAATACTGTGGGAATTATGGAGTTATCTACCAAGCGGCTGCAAGAAAAGTCCCGAAATGCCGGAGTTCCGAAGTTGCCGATGTTACCGAAGTGCCGAAGTGTCTAAGATCCAAAGTTCCGAAGTGGCGAAGTTCCGAAGTGCTGAAGTGTTCAAGCGCCGAAGTGCCGAAGTTGTCGAAGTTCAGTAGTGCCGAATTGACGAAGTCTCGAATTGACCTATCCCGAATTTCGGAATGCCGAACCGAGCCGAATAAATGCACATGCCTATAATATTGGCAGCAATGGGAGGAAGTGATAATTGGTCACTTCTTCCCAGCTACATACAGTGCACTGCGCAGGGAGGCACAAAGGAGATGAAGCGGCACAAACAGCAGGGGGAAGAGCATCAAGAGGTTCAGCTCTAGCCACACACTCCCATCAGCCTCAGCCCTGGACCCCAGGGAAGCCACACTTCTGCACATAAAAATGTATGTTAACAGAAAGGTGGCTAAACTTAAAAAAATTATGACATGTGTGTGTATGTATGTGTCGTTGTGTATATCTGTGTGTCAATGTGTGTATCTGTGTATGTCAGTTTGTGTATATCTATGTCTGAGTGTGTGTGTATGCATAATTGTGTATCTATGTGTTTGTCAGTGTGTTTATATGTGTGTATCTGTCAGTGTGCATCTGTGTGTGCGCACGTGTCAAGGTGTATGTGTATCTGTGTAAGTATGTATGGCAGTTTGTGTATATGTGCACCACCTGAAATTTTGGGGGCCCTGACAAAGCACAAGGTCTGGGCCCTCCACCCCCCCCCCCCCCCGCCCGGCCAGCCTCACACCCCCGCAATGCAGTGTGTGTTAGTGTAATATATGCAGTATGTGTGTCAGTGCAATGAATGCAGAGTGTGTCAGTGTAATGAATGCAGACTGTGTGTTAGTGTAATGAATGCAGAGTGTGTGTTAGTGCAATGAATGCAGTGTGTATGTCAGTGTAATGAATGCAGTGTGTGTGTCAGTGTAGTGAATGCAGAGTGTGTGTCAGTGTAATGAATGCAGAGTGTGTGTCAGTGTAGTGAATGCAGAGTGTGTGTTAGTGTAAAGAATGCAGAGTGTGTGTTAGTGTAGTGGATGCAGAGTGTGTGTTAGTGTAGTGGATGCAGAGTGTGTGTTAGTGTAGTGAATGTAGAGTGTGTGTCAGTGTAGTGAATGCAGTGTGTGTGTCAGTGTAATGAATGCAGAGTGTGTGTCAGTGTAGTGGGTGCAGTGTGTGTGTTAGTGTAGTGAATGCAAAGTGGGTGTTAGTGTAGTGGATGCAGTGTGTGTGTTAGTGTAGTGGATGCAGTGTGTGTGTGTGTGTGTGTGCGTGTGTAGTGGATGCAGTGTGTGTGTTAGTGTACTGAATGCAGAGTGTGTGTTAGTGTAGTGGATGCAGTGTGTGTGTTAGTGTAGTGAATGCAGTGTGTGTGTTAGTGTAGTGAATGCAGAGTGTGTGTTAGTGTAGTGGATGTAGTGTGTGTATGCATGTATTGTAATGAAAGTTATTCCCCCCTCCCTTTTTCTTACCTGGTTCAGGGAGGGGGGAAGATTCTATGATCCCTGGTGGTCCGGTGGCATGGTGGGGCCCCCAGCTCCCTGTATCTGCAGAGGGGGCCCAGCGGACTGCAGCTGTACTTTACAGCATTTCCCTCGCTCTAACTCACGAGATGTGGTGTGCGCGGAGCGCGGAGCGTTGCCAAGGTAACCCATGGCAACGATGTAACGGCCGCACGTCTCGCGGGAGTTAGAGCGAGGGAAATGCTGTAAAGTACAGCTGCAGTCCGCTGGGCCCCCTCTGCAGATACAGGGAGCCAGGGGGGGGGCCCGCGGCTGCACCTTTATATAGCAATCATCGCTACATATAGGTGCAGAGAGTAATTGTGGGGCCCTGGACTGCCAAAGCAGTCCGGGCCCCCCAGGACCGCCGGGCCCGTGACAACCATTATGGTTGTCACCCCCTGATGGTGGCCCTGTGTGCATACATTCCAGCCATCAAACACCAACATTACATGTTTGTATAGGGTGGCCTGTGCCGGTATGGCAAAAATACAAACAATACAATTGCCAGTATTTTTCTTTTAAGAGAATGTGCTGCTGTGGCAAGCCTAGCCACTTTAGATCATATTGCTGTATCTTTAAAGGTTGTCTGTAAAAAGCCACTGGAATGCTGTGTTTAAATGTATGCCTGTAATGTTGTACTATAGAGCATTCGTATGCTAGCCGAAAGCCGCTAGCATTCATATGGTCGTTTCACGAACAGCGACTTTACCTGCTGTTCGTGAAACGAATCAAGTACCGAACAAGAGCCCACACACAGAGGGTCGTGTGGCTCCCATTAACAGATTGCAACATTGTTGCAATCAGTTGTTAATTACTTTCCTGGATGACCGTCGTTCGGCTACCGACCATGCGGCGATCGGCCATCCTGGATCCTTTGTTCACCCAGCGGTGTTTGGTCATTGAGCGCCTGGAACTAAAATCGGCTGCTCGATGGCGCGAACACCGCTGGGCTTCCAGGACGTTCGGCAGCTCCGGTCTTCCAATATTGGGTTCCTCAATCGGAATGTGATTTAAAGTATGTGTTTGTGCGCCGTTCAGTTATTTATGCTGGGATCTGTGCGGTACTCGCACGAAGTAGACCCCAGCTATCTACCGAACGGTCATTCAGTATAATCACACGAATAAAGCAAAAGTTATGTATTTTTATGTTAAAATCCGGTTCTGCTGTACGGAGGGATAATCCACTTAACAGGATATTCTAGTGGGAGTATCCCTCTCGTACAGCAGTGCATGGTGGGAGAAATGCTCTGTATTTTCAGTTCCCATAGGCGTGGGAACTTACTCAACACACACGCAATCCCACAAGCAGGCTCCAAACACATGCATGTAGAAATAATCCATCATTAGGAGACACAACCACTGGATTTAAATCCCTCACTACTCAAGAGGAATATGATATCAAGACCAACATGGACTGTACTACATCAAGAGTCATCTATTTAATAACATGTCCATGCCCACAACAATATATTGGACGTACAAAAAGACCCCTCAAAATACGTATTGCTGAACACATTAGAAATATTAAGAAGGGACTTCCAACGCATAATCTTTCCAAGCACTTTAAAGAGATACATGGGGGAGACCCCACAGGACTTGCATTTATGCCTATTGAGAAAGTGAATACCCGCTGGAGAGGAGGTAGCATTGATAAGGCTCTAGATCAGACAGAAGCTACGTGGATTTTTAAGTTAGGGACTTTGGTCCCTAAGGGACTCAATGTAGATTTTGAGCTTAATGCCTTCCTATAATATTATTTTTGTCCAGCTGTTCATTGATCATTTTCTCAATATTATTTTTGTCCAGCTGTTCATTGATCATTTTCTCCCCATTGGTCATTTTTATTTATTTATTTATTTTATTTTTTCTTTCTCCATCTTTATTCATAGTCCCTATTTTTTTTCTCTCCATCTTTATTTATAGTCTCCCCCCCCCTTTTTTTTTTCTCTCCATCTTTATTTATAGTTACAGACCACCACCAGGGATCATTTATTATTTATTATTATTTTGTATATATATATATATATATATTTTTTTTTAATATGTATTATATATATTTTATTTATTTTTCATATGCATTAAGTATCCAGTATTATTTATCATTAATTATTATTTTTCTCCTAGAAGGATGGATTCACACTATACCTATATGGTACCTATCTAGTATTGGCTATCCATATGTAGTCAATATACTATTATGATTTTATCCACCTATCTTCATGTATATATACCAATTTATGTCCAGCATTTCATCATCTCTAATTAATTCATTATATATGTTCCTTTCATTTGGAACATTCATATATTGCTTTTATGTATTTTTGCATTTACCGGTCTTATGTATTTGTCTACATTTTTATGAGACTTTATAAATATTGTTTTTACCCTAGTGGCAATGATTTGCATTTTATATATATGTATGTATCATTTTATGCAGGTACAAATACTATTTTTATTAGTATAGAATATATTGGTTTAAACACCTAAATGTATGATTGATAATTAGGCAATGTATATAAAGAAGAACTGAAGCACTAGACACTAGTATGTCTCTGATGAAGTAGGGCCCATTCCCTACGAAACACGTAAGACAGGCGTCCTAGCAACACACGGGATCAGACGCATGTACCAGCAGCACCACTAATCTCCACACGCAGGACCTGTTTGGAAAGTACCGCCACCGGAGGCATCTGTCTTGCACGTCCCCTGAAGTGAGGCTCCTGCTCGGGACGTGCTCACAGACACAAGCCATCCTCACCGGCAGCTGTATATTGAATCATCACAATCCGTATCCATCCTTAACAATCCGAAGGTCCTTGCTGTTATTTTCCAATGCATCAGTCTGGTAATGCATTTCTGAATCTAGTGTGACCTGTATTTTTATTATATTTACCTTCTCCAAAGTTATTTTAATATATTCAATAAACTGGCATTTTTTATATGAAGTGATCCAGTTTTACGCTTCAGTTTTCCAGCAATATATTGTTTCCATTTTTATTGCCTAAAGCTAACAGTTCCTTGTACTGTATAGCTTATTTGTTACTTCTATCTTTTTACAAAGTATATTATTTGCAACAGGTATCATTTATCCCTCATGTTGTTTAGGATATAGACACCAGTTTCATACATATTTTTTGGTCATCCAGCAGAGAATTTGGTCTCTCATTTTTCCCTTTTTGTATTTTTGTATTTATTTATATATATATATATATATATATATATATATATATATATATATACACATTTTTTCTATTTCTCACCCCCCTATATAGCACTGCTTTGCATGTTTGCACATTCTTAAAGGATATTTAAAGGTATAGCAGCATTCTCTTTGTATTTTTGCACATTTAAAGGGATATCCCGTTTATTTAAGATCTCCACTCATAGCACCTTTATTCACATTTTGCACATTTATAGGGATACTTTGTCTATTCCAGATTTAAAGGCATAATACCATATATTTATATTTTTATATTTTTATTCTCTATTAAGTAGTATTTTAGCCATTAGTCACCTAGCCAGCTCCTGGTATTCCCACTCTTCTAGAGAGTTCTTTTCCCTTGTTCTATATAGGTTTTTAGTGAATCCCTATCAT
This sequence comes from Pelobates fuscus, assembly GCF_036172605.1. Taxonomy (NCBI): domain Eukaryota; kingdom Metazoa; phylum Chordata; class Amphibia; order Anura; family Pelobatidae; genus Pelobates; species Pelobates fuscus. The sequence continues at coordinate 285,206,046 of NC_086321.1, read as the reverse complement.
TACTAGTTTTCGAGCAGCTTAGTGCTAGTCCGTCTCCCTCTCTCCTGTGTGGTACATTAGGTACACCAGAACCGTTCTACATGCTTTTCTGGCCCTTTTGTCCTCTTATCCCACTTATGGAGACACCAGAGACAAGTTAAAAGCAAACACAGCGCAAGCTTGTTATTAAATTTACTTGCACTGTGCAGAACAAATACAGGGCCTTTTTCTAATGCTAGAGCTCCTCAGTGGGGCTCTGCGCATTGAACTAATATGCTCACTTTGAGAGGGGGCGTGCTTGTCATTAGTGATGACAAAACATACCCTCTCTGGCCCCGCCCCTTTCTCAGGGGGCCGCTGTGATTGAAAAATGCCCGGGCCGAATTTTTTTCCCAGTCCGGCCCTGGTTGTGGTAGCACCCGACGCCACCGAAGGAACAATAGTGTCACTAGGCACGGCGACCCATGACCACTTGTGCAGTTCGCACCACTTGAGGCCGCTACACGGCGGACCAAATCGCCAAAGCTGACTAACTAAGGGAGAATCCCTGCACACTTGCGTCCCCATTCCCACTGATTCTGAAAAACCAAAAAGACCCGGAGGGAACGCCCCCGCGAGGGACCCCCAGACTGCAAGGAAAGAAATCGTACCGTACTCACCAGCCAATGCCCGTTGGTCAACCTGCGGCAAAGGAAATGATAAAGAACCTGGCAGGATTGAGGTTAGTCCATTTTCACCACTATTCAGCTTGCATGAGTTCCACGCGTCACCTGCTGGGCCCACAGGGCCTGAACACCCTCTGTTCCTGTGCGTCCAACTCGTCTGGTTACAAATACTTGTCTTTTAGTCCACCTATTGTACAGCTCTGCAGAATCTGTTGGTGCTTTATAAATAATAAAAATCATAATAATAATTGTCTAAGAGTGTCAGGTGCTCCTGCTTAGGAACTTCCAGCTCTCAGGTGTTAGTAATGAGTAGAGACGGAGTGGCGTCTGGCAGATCCCAGATAAGATGTAATGTTGTTTTTTTAAAAAAGGGGGGTGCTAGGGCACTGTGGGCACCATAACTGCTACCGTGAACTTCCTGTTATTAAACTATCCATAAGGAGGGTTGCCTGTGATGCTGTCTTCTGAAATAGCCAAAAACAGGAAAATATAGTGAATTGGAATGCATTCAAAAACTAATTTACACCTTATATTGGGAAGGCACTCCTGGCACTAAGTGGTTATAGTGCGTAAAGTGTTCCTTAAACTCCTGTCCTGATTGGTTCAAGCTAAAATCTACATGTGATGCTACCAGGGCCGCCATCAGGGCATGACAACCATAACAGTTGTCATGGGCCCGGCGGTCCTGGGGGGCCCCGAGCCCCACATACTGCTGCAGTAAGTAATGGCTGAGCTGGGGAGTTAAACAATCTCCCCAGCCAGCCTGCACTCAGCAAGGGGCCCGCATAGCCGTCCGCGGGCCCCTGCTGCTACAAATCATCTCCTGTGTGCAGGGCACACTGAGGGACAGCTATAGGGCCCTCCCAAAGACCCCACTAGGCTGCCCCTCAGTGTGCCTGTCTCCAAACACAGCCTCACTGAGCTGCCTGTAACTGCTCAGGGCAGCTCCCTGCGACTGGTTCTGCAGGAAGCGACATCACCAGTCACAGTGCAGAGTGAGCTGTGCGGAGCTGCCCTGAGCAGACTTACAGGCAGCGTGTCAGCATTGTGAGGTTTCTTCAGAAGAGGACCACCAGAGAGGTAAGGTTTGGGAGCCCCTACCCCCTTGCTCCCATTGCATCCCCTGCTCCCACTGCATCCCCTACCCCCCCTGCTCCCACTGCATCCCCTACCCCCCCTGCTCCCACTGCATCCCCTACCCCCCTTGCTCCCACTGCATCCCCTACCCCCCCTGCTCCAACTGCATCCCCTACCCCCCCTGCATCCCCTACCCCCCTTGCTCCCGCTGCATCCCCTACCCCCCCCCCCGCTCCCACTGCATCCCCTACCCCCCTGCTCCCACTGCATCCCCTACCCCCCCTACCCCCACTGCATCCCCTACCCCCCTTGCTCCCACTGCATCTCCTACCCCCCTTGCTCCCACTGCATCTCCTACCCCCCTTTGCTCCCACTGCATCCCCTACCCCCTTGCTCCCACTGCATCCCCTACCCCCACTGCATCCCCTATCCCCCCTACCCCCCTGCTCCCACTGCATCTCCTACCCTCTGCATCCCCTGCCCCCACTGCATCTCCTACCCCCTGCATCCCCTGCCCCCACTGCATCTCCTGCTCCCTCTGCATCCCCTACCCCCCTGCTCCCACTGCATCCCCTACCCCCCTGCTCCCACTGCATCCCCTATCCCCCTACCCCCTGCTCCCACTGCATCCCCTATCCCCCCTACCCCCTGCTCCCACTGCATCTCCTACCCCCTGCATCCCCTACCCCCTGCCCCCACTGCATCCCCTGCTTTCTCTGCAGCCCTTACCCCCTGAAGCCCCTACCCCCTACCCCTGCTCCCTCTGCATCCCCTACACCCCTGCTCCCTCTGCATGCCCTACACCCCTGCTCCCTCTGCATCCCCTACACCCATGCTCCCACTGCATCCCCTACACCCATGCTCCCACTGCATCCCCTACCCCCCTGCTCCCACTGCATCCCCTACCCCCCTGCTCCCACTGCATCCCCTACCCCCCTGCTCCCACTGCATCTCCTACCCCCTGCTCCCACTGCATCACCTATCCCCCTACCCCCTGCTCCCACTGCATCTCCTACCCCCTGCTCCCACTGCATCCCCTGCTCCCTCTGCAGCCCCTACCCCCTGCTCCCTCTGCAGCCCCTACCCCCCCGCTCCCTCTGCAGCCCCTACCCCCCCGCTCCCTTTGCAGCCTCTACCCCCCCGCTCCCTCTGCAGCCCCTACCCCCCTGCTCCCTCTGCAGCCCCTACCCCCCTGCTCCCTCTGCATCCCCTACCCCTGCTCCTTCTGCATCCCCTACCCCCCTGCTCCCACTGCAGCCCCTACCCCCCTGCTCCCACTGCAGCCCCTACCCCCTGCTCCCTCTGCAGCCCCCACCCCCCTGCTCCCACTGCATCCCCTACGCCCCTGATCCCACTGCAGCCCATACCCCTTGCAGCTCCTACCCACTGCAGCCCATACCCCCTACAGCCCCTACCTGCCACCTCCCACTGCAGCTCCTGACCCCTGCGACCACTGCAGCCCATACCCCCTACAGCCCCTACCTCCCTGCTCCCTCTGCAGCCCCTACCTCCCTGTTCCCTCTGCAGCCCCTGCTCCCTCTGCAGCACCTACCCCCTGCTCCCTCTGCAGCACCTACCCCCTGCTCCCTCTGCAGCCCCTACCCCCAGCTCACTCTGCAGCCCCTAGCCCATACCCCCTACAGCTCCTACCTCCCTTCTCCCTCTGCAACCCCTACCTCATTCAGCCCCTACCTCCCTGCTCCATCTGCAGCACCTACCCCTGCTCCCACTGCAGCCCCTACCTCCTGCAGCCCCTACCTCCCTGCTCCCTCTGCAGCCCCTACCTCCCTGCTTCCACTGCAGCCCCTACCTCCCTGCTCCCACTGCCGCCCCTACCTCCCTGCTCCCACTGCAGCCCCTACCCCCCAGCTCCCACTGAATCCCCTACCCCTCTGCTCACACTGCAGCCCTTACCTGCTGCTCCCACTGCAGCTCCTGCCCCCTGCACTGTGCGCAATGGTAGGCAGGGCCGGCCTTAGGGGTGTGCGAGCTGTGCGGCCGCACAGGGCGCCATGGAGCAGGGGGCGCCGTGGATTTAAAAAAAAAACAATTTTTTTTTTTTTTTAAATTTGCAGCGGGGGCGGAGCTTACCGTGCGGCGGGGGCGGAGCTAAAAGCGCCGGAAAACTGCTGCAGGGGAAGCAGGAAGGAGTCCCTGCTTCCCCACCAAACAGTCACCAGGAGCTGCACTGCCTCCACAATGAACTCCACAGGTAACTGTGGGATTGTCAGGTGAGTGTGACTCTCTGCCTGTGTTTATTACTGTCTGTGTGTGTCTGTGTGTATGACTGTCTGCCTGTGTGTGTCTGTGTGTGTGTGTATGACTGTCTGCCTCTGTGTGTGTCTGTGTGTATGACTGTCTGCCTCTGTGTGTGTCTGTGTGTATGACTGTCTGCCTGTGTGTGTCTGTGTGTATGACTGTCTGCCTGTGTGTGTGTGTCTGTGTATGACTGCCTGCCTGTGTGTGTCTGTGTGTGTGTGTGTATGACTGTCTGCCTCTGTGTGTGTTTGTGTGTATGACTGTCTGCCTCTGTGTGTGTCTGTCTGTATTACTGTCTGCCTCTGTGTGTGTCTGTGTGTATTACTGTCTGTCTGTGTGTATGACTGACTGTCTGCCTGTGTGTGTCTGTGTGTGTGAGACTGTCTGCCTGTGTGTGTGTGACTGTCTGCCTGTGTGTGTGTGTGACTGTCTGCCTCTGTGTGTGTGTGTGTGTGTGTGTGTGTGTGTGTGTGACTGTCTGCCTGTGTGTGTGTGTGTATATGACTGTCTGCCACTGTGTGTCTGTGTGTGTATATGACTGTCTGCCACTGTGTGTCTGTGTGTATTACTGTCTGCCTATGTGTGTGTGTCTGTGTGTATGACTGTCTGCCTCTGTGTGTGTGATTGTGTGTATGACTGCCTCTGTGTGTATGGCTGTCTGCCTGTGTGTGTCTGTGTGTATGACTGTCTGCGTGTTTGTCTGTGTGTATGACTGTCTGCGTGTGTGTGTGTGTGTGTATGACTGTGTGTGTCTGTGTGTATGACTGTGTGTGTCTGTGTGTATTACTGTCTGCCTCTGTGTGTGTCTGTGTGTATTACTGTCTGTGTCTGTGTGTATGACTGACTGTCTGCCTTTGTGTGTGTGTGTATGACTGTCTGCCTGTGTGTGTGTGTGTGGATGTCTTCCTGTGTGTGTGTATGGCCGTCTGACTCTGTGTGTGTGTGTGTGTGTGTCACATACAACCAATACACGCATATCACACACTGTTAATACACCCATTACAAATATCACACATAGCATACATATCACACACAGTCATCACACCTACTATCACATACACAGACAACACAAACATTACAGCATACATGGATGACGGGGGGGGAGGGGGGGGCGCTGTGAAGATTTTTCGCACAGGGCGTCAAAATGCCTAAGGCCGGGCCTGATGGTAGGGTTTCGCTTTTGGTAGTGGCTAGTGGGCTACCCAACTGCTCCCACTGCAGCTCCTATTACCCTTTGCACCCACTACATCCTGTCCCTCCTCTGCACTCACTACAGCTTCTATTCCCCCCTGTACCCTCTGCAGCCCCTTCCACTCACACCCTTTACAGACCCTTCCTTTCGGCACCCTCTGCAGTCCCTACCCCTTTGCACGCACAAACATAAAGGGACACTATAGTTACCAGAACAACTACAGCTTAATTTATATTATACAGCTTAATGTAGTTGTTCTGGTGAGTATAGTCTACCACTGCAGGGTTTTTGCTGCAAAGACTGCCTTTTCAGAGAAAATGCAGTGTTTACATTGCTGCCTAGGAACACCTAGGCGCTTCCTGTGTCAGTGTTGCAAAATGTGCAGCACTGACATTCAACATCTCCATGATTTTCGCTATATATATGTGCACAGAGGGCCCCCTGCTACCTGTACGATGAAAAGGGGGCCCAGCAGCACACTCTGTCCTCCTTTCCAGCTGCTCTCTGTCTAACTTTCCTGCACCCTGCGGCTGCCAGAGCGTTGCCACGGGTTACTATGGCAACGCTCCGCACAGCACGCAGGCCTGTCTCGTGAGAGTTAGTCAGAGAGGAGCTGGAAAGGAAGACAATGTGTGCTGCTGGGACCCCTCTTCAATGTACCGCGGCTGGCTCCCTCCACCATGCCACTGGATCAACAGGAAATGTGAAAATATATATGAATATGAAATATACACACATAAATAAAATAATACTCTCCTTCCCCCCTATTTTACACACACACTGAATCCTTACAAGCACACTCTGCACTACACACACACACACTACATTCACTAAACACACTCTGCAATACACACACACTACATTCACTAACACACTCTGCATTACATTCACTAAACACACTCTGCACTACACATACACTACATTCACTAAACACACTCTGCACTCACTACAAACACTACATTTACGAAACACACTCTGCACTACACACACTACATTCACTAAACACACTTTGCGCTACAGACACACACTACATTCACTATACACATTTTGCTCTACACACACACACACTACATTCACTATACACATTTTGCACTACACACACTACATTCACTAAACACACTCTGCACTACATTCACTATACACTCTCTGCACTCACTACAAACACTACATTCACTAAACACACTCTGCACTACACACGCACTACATTCACTAAACACACTTTGTACTACACACACTACATTCACTAAACACACTTTGCACTACACACACACACTACATTCACTACACACACACTACATTCACTATACACACACTACATTCACTATACACACTACATTCACTACAAAAACACACACTCTGCATTCACTATACACACACCTACATTCACTACACACACACTCTGCATCTAATGCATGCATACAAACATTACATACATTACACAAAACGTACAATCTGCATCCACTATATACACTGCATCCATGACACACATACTGCATCCACTATACACACTGTATCCATGACACACATACCGCATCCACTATACACATTCTACATCCACTATACACACTGCATCCATGACACACATACCGTATCCACTACACACACACACACACACACACACTTCATCCTTGTGGGCGGACTCGGGGCTGGCCCCGGGGGCCCGGATCTTGAGCTGTGTCAGGGGCCCTAAAATTTCTGATGGCAGCCCTGGATGCTACCATGTGAAATACCCAGGAAAAGCATACTACAGCTAGATGGAATACATTCTCTGTATTATTACATTAAAAATTTTTTTAAAAAATCAACTATAAAAAAGAGACATAAATCCACACCTTGGGGTCTCATTGGCTCACCAAAGACGTTGGTGAGGATTACTATTGCCATTGCATGAAACATTTGTTTCCCAGTTCTTTAAAATTCCAAGTAAATCAAGCATTCCTAAATAATTTGTAAAAAGTTCTTAAGCAAGAATGTCCACAAGGTGTCACTACAACACACGAACAAAACCATCCACCCACATACACCACCCATAAGGCATGCGCAAAGCCTCAGCACTCAGCTTCCTTCCCTTACTGAGTGACGTAATTACTAAACCAGCCAATCCGTGCCGCCGCCCAGTCACTGTTCCAGCTTTGGTGACGTCGACAACCACTTTAAGGGTAACCGGAAGTAGCCGCTCAGAACGTTTCGACATGGCGGAGTACCAGGGTGTGCAGAAAGGAGCGCTCAAACTGAAAGGCATCGGGGACATCAGTCTGGGAAAGAAGTAAGAATATCCCCCACACCTTTTACCTCTCTCCGCTGGTGGTTTTATTATTATTTCTGCCGAGTGGTAATCAGTTCATGTCTGTATCTGTGCTGGCTCTCCCTGTACCGGATGTAAACATTGCCAGATGGTCATGGTACTTACCTGGACCATACCTCCTTTCTAGAAGGAAAACGAAGTTTGCATGCACCCATGTCCTGTGTTCTTATAAAACAAAGTAGTTATATGGGTTGAGTCTTATGGATTCTAAATCATTGAGTTATTATATAATATTATAATTATTACTTAATATCTGACTAAATAACTGGATAATATTTTATTCAATCACAAAGTGGGAATTAATAATAAAAAAATTAAAAAGATACACCCATTGTATTAATTTGAGTATAAACTAGGTTCCATTTTCATGCAAACAAATTGGGTTTCTGTACAAAACCTTGAATATTGAGCAATTGGCAATGGCATTTAATCTCTAAACCAAAATAGGTGAACTGGATACAACTTGAAAACTTTATTTTTTTTTTTCCAGATCAACTATATTTAAAAAAATTAAAATAAAAATGCAAATTTGCAATTTTTTAATTCTTCTTTGTTTGTTTAGAAACTCCCAATGTGGTAGTTTAAAGTCTTGATGTTTCTTGAACTGTAGACCAGGTTTGTTACAGTATAGCCAGTCAAGTAATTTTTGAAGCAATTTGTGCACCCACATGCATACTCCTAATTGCTAAGTAAATGTAAAATAGGTTTTAAATTGAGCTGGGTTTTTTTTTTTTTTTTTTTGGCTTACTTTGCTTACCTATGTCTCGTATATTATAAAATTTTGCAGGAAGAAAAAGAAAGACAAAGATAAAAACAAGATCGTACAACAGATGATGCTGCAAACTAATAACAAAAATGAAGACGAGAAGAAAAAACCATCTCTGGACAAAAGAACCCCAGCTCAACTAGCATTTGAAAAAATGCAAGAGAAAAGAGTAAGACAATGCAAAAACTCAGAGAATGTAGGCTGCTAATTACTCATGCATGTCTATGTGATTTTTATGATGACAGGGTTCAAGCTGGTACATCTTATTTTAGTCCTGAATAGGTCTAACTCGAAAACACATTAGTTAAAGGACCACTTAGGCACCCAGACCACTTTAACTTAATGAAGTGGTCTGGGTGCCAGGTCCACCTAGGATTAACCCTTTCTGCTGTAAACATAGCAGTTTCAGAGAAACTGCTATGTTTACATATGGGTTAATCCAGCCTCTAGTGGCTGTCTCTTTGACAGCCGCTAGCGGCGCTTCCGCGCTTCTCACTGTGATTTTTCACAGTGAGAAGACGCCAGCGTCCATAGGAAAGCATTGAGAATGCTTTCCTATGGACTGGCTGCGTGCGGGTCGTGCCGCGCATGCTCATTCAACTGATGACTGGAAAGGAGGAGGAGAGTCCCCAGCGCCAAGGAAGCCCGGCGCTGGAGAAAGGTAAGTGTTTAACCTCTTCCTCCCCCTTCAGCCCGGCGGGAGGGAGGCCCAGAGGTTGAGGGGGACCCGAGGACCCTATAGAACCAGGAAAATGAGTGTTTTCCTGGCACTATAGTGGTTCTTTAAAATTGCTTTCCTGATTTGTGCTGGAATCCTGTTACTTATGCATCCACCCTGTCTTGTATGACTGAAGTGTCTTCACTGAGGGATGTGCAGTGGTATTTAGGTGCCCCTAATATAGAATAGCATACAAAGGGGTGGGAGCAGGGTCTTATGGGCAATGTATTGCACTCTGTTTGCAAATAATATTGACCCCAGGAGTGGCTTTTTGTGTATATATGTATGTGTGTGTGTGTGTGTGTGTGTGTGTGTGTGTATATATGTATATATATATATATATATATATATATATATAACATTGGTTCATATTTAGTCTGTGGTGTCACTGTAACAATTTTTTTTACCCCAGTAACTCAATCACAGTATGTGAATACATTGTGTCTGTTTGTTCTCTAGCTTAAATGACCACTCTAGGCACCCAGACCACTTCAGCTTAATGAAGTGGTCTGGGTGCCTGGTCCCTCTAGGATTAACCCCCTTTTTTTTTTTTTTATAAACATAGCAGTTTCAGAGAAACTGCTATGTTTATACTGAGGGTTAATCCAGCCTCCAGAGCCTCTAGTGGCTGTCTCATTGAGAGCCGCTAGAGGCGCTTGCGTGCTTCTCACTGTGAATATCAGTGAGAAGATGCCAGCATCCATAGGAAAGCATTGTAAATGCTTTCCTATGCGACCGGCTGAATGCGCGCGGCTCCTGCCGCGCATTCAGCCGATGACGTCGAGAGGAAGGAGGAGGAGTGGAGGAGGAAAGCTCCCCGCCCGGCGCTGGAGAAAGGTAAGTGCTTAACCCCTTCCTCTCTCCAGACCCTGGCGGGAGGGGGGTCCCTGAGGGTGGGAGCACCCTCAGGGCACTATAGTGCCAGGAAAATGAGTGATTTCCTGGCACTATAGTGGTCCTTTAAATAATCACTTTAGGCATGGCTAGAGAAAAGAAAGTTCCTGATCATCTGCTCAGTAAACCCAGATTAGAAATTAAACCATTCAAAAACTGCTTGATTGCTTACAATGAAGACGCTAGGGCAGTCCTGGTACCATAACCAGTACAGCGAGCTGTAATAGATATTGGGTCTGCAGTGTTCTTTTAGTTTGGTCCACTTTATATTTAACAAATTACCTACAATTTCAGTCCTTGCAAAAACTGAGCTCCATAATCTAGCCAGCCAAAATTTCCACTCTAGTAGAACCTCCCTTGTGAGTATTTATATGGCTTGCAGTAGCAAGTCAATTTTAAGGCCTAGCTAGTAACGTGGAACTCCAGATTGTAAGATCCGATATAGTAATTAAAGTGCCCGTAAATTTCCCAGACGTATGCTATAATTTCAGTTGTTTAAAAAGCCCTATAAATCACAACTCTACACTGCCCAAATGTATGTTTTGTTTTTTTTATTGTGGGGAATATCTAAAAGCAACATGCAATTCCTAATTTTTTTTACTCAGCACCATTTCTATTGAAATCTGCACTTTGTAAATTGAAGGAAAAGGAAGGCATAATCTTCACACAAAGCACTCCAGCAAGCTAAACTGTTTAAGAAAGTTAATTCCCTCTCTGTTACTTTGAACAATTGTTCTGTAAAGCTAAATTATCCAAACGATGGCAAAATTAAAATGAGTAAAACCTTTTAGCATGCTGGCTGGTGCACAACTGTTGCCTCTTTAGTATATGATAAGATCCTTCAGCCATCTACACGCACCTTTGCTCAAATAGTGTTTGAAAACAGTCTCTGTGCAGTGAGCGAAGCACAGAAAACCATGGTGACCCCTGTTTTTTTTTGTTTTTTTAAATTTTTTTAGTTTGCCAAATGTTTAAGAAGTCACTGTTGTCACACTTGGAATACAAATCTGATGGAGTGATTTTTAATTTTTTTTTTTCTCTACAGCAAATGGAGAGAATATTAAAAAAAGCAACCAAAACCCACAAGCAGAGAGTAGAGGTGAGTGAATGTTTTTATTTATGTCTTTTTTATTTTATTTTTTGCATAAGGAAAGGATCTTGATGATTTTTTTTTTTTTTTTTTAGGGGTACCGTAGGCACTGTAACAATTTTATCTCCTTGAATTGGTTATAGTTCCTTGAGTCCCCTGTCATTGATCCTCTATTCAAGGGGTTCTCAACCTTGTCCTCAAGGACCCGCTACCAGTCCAGGGTTTAGGGATTACCTGGGTGTGTCTAAGGTGTTTAGAAAAAGAAAAAAAAACACCTTAGAAACACCCAGGTAATCCCCAAATCCTGGACTGGTAGGGGGTCCTGAGGACTGGATTGAGAACCCCTGCTCTATTCAATGTTAAACCATTTGTTAGCCATATAAAACTGAATGACTGTCCCTGGCTTTCCATAGCCCTCCCCATTAAAGGTCTTGCCAAGGCAGAGATTGCACTATTCCCTGTAGCTAGACCACTTTATAGCAGCAATGGCACTGTGATAGACTGAATGTGTTCAGTGGACACCGGTGCCGACTTTAATATTGATTGGACCCTGCCCCCTCTTTGTCATGCAATCACGACCTTAGTTCCCAAATGCAGTGGCGGAACTAAAGTAGAGGACTCTGGTGCAAGAATTGTTTTGGACCCCCCCCCCCAATTGCAAGGGTGGCCAAAAGATAAATCCCCATCTGTCGGGAAACTCCAACAATACTCTACCATTTTCCTATGCCTGCAAGGTTGTATTTGGCACTGTGCTGTGTTTTGAATGTAAGCATGTTTTTGTATGAAGTTTGTGTGAATACACACACACGCAGATAAAGATAAAACACAATGACTATACAGATATATATATATATATATATATATATATATATATATATATATATATATATATATATATATATATATATATATATATATATATATATATATATATATATATATATATATACACACAATAACATAGAGAGACACACACTGATATGCAGTTGCACAACCTGACAGATACACGACACATTCAGGTACAAGCGCTGGCGCATGCTGACGGAGATGGGCAGGGCCCATGGGGCAGCTTCTTTGAGACTCCCAGAAGTAACTGGGCCAAGGGTAGTTGCTCCGTTGGCCCAGCGTTAAAGGCAGCCCTGGCTGACACTCTCAATCACAGCAGCCTTATTGCTCAGTCTAATGCTTCATTATAAGCCCAAGCAGCACAGAGGGGACATGGGGCTATACAGGTAGATTTTAATGCACCATTTAAAAAAAAAAAAAAAAAAGCATGAACAGCATGAGTATTTCATGAACATTACATTTATGTTAAATACTGAGAAGTGAATGAAGCCACTTTAACCCCTTAAGGACAGTGACATGTCATGATTCCCTTTTATTCCAGAAGTTTGGTCCTTAAGGGGTTAAATAACTGTGTTCAGACGGGTACTTTATTGATGATGATGCTTTTCAAAACATTAACATTTTTTTTTTCTTCCTTCTTAGGATTTTAATCGGCATCTGGATACCCTCACAGAGCATTATGATATTCCTAAAGTCAGCTGGACAAAATAATACAGTTTTTGTTTTTCTTTATTTATAGAACTTCGTTTTTTACTTGCTTGTAATCTTTCTGGATTAAGGCAGAAAGCCGGGATGACTAGACACACATTGTTATTGTGTTCATTATGTTGCCACACTTGATTGTATAAAATATTCAGATCATCTATTTTAAACATAGAACCCCATTTATTTTAAACTTTTTTTTTTTTTTTTTTTTGTGTGTGAAAGGAAGCAGGAAGCAGTCAATAAAGGTTTCCAGTGGTTTCTGCTGTAACACTGTTGTATACTTTCTCTTGCTGGGACAGTGACCAGGTATTGTAAGCTCTACATGCCTGTGTATTAACACATTGATTTTATGAGTTTGTGCAAAAGTGAAAAGAAGCTATAAGAATATATATATATTTTTTTCCCCAATCCAAGTTTGTATTTACTGTCTTTTATGCATAAAATGGTCAAATTCATATTAATCCGAATAAGTCTTAACTAATAAGAGTTAAAGGGACTCTATAGTCACCGAACAACTACAGCTTAATGTAGTTGTTCTGGTGAGTATAATGGCTCCCTTCAGGCTTTTTTCATGCAAACACTGCCTTTTCAGAGAAACGGCAGTGTTTACATTGCCTCTAGGGACACCTCCAAGTGGCCACTCCTTAGATGGCCACTGGAGGTGCTTCCTGGGTCACTGCTACCAAAAAAAGCAGCCCTGACGTTCAGCGTCCCCACGCTCAGCATGGAGACGCTGAATTTTCCTCCTGATTGGCTAAAATGGAATTTTAGCATCAATGCTTTCCCTATGCCCATTTTGATGTCACAAAGGGGCTGGAGCCAGCGGACCTGCGCTGCGCTGGAAATAAGGGGAGTTTTAAGAGTTAACAAACCACCTAAATGGTGGGTTAAACACTAAAGGGTCAGGAATAGATGTTTGTTCCTGACCTTATAGTGTTCCTTTAAGGTTCTGCAACTAATGGGGGTTAGCCTTACAGTCAAAGGGCATTTTGTATGGCATCTTACACTGGGTTATTCATTAAATAGTGTAATTTGAATTGCTTCTTACAGCACCACCTTGTAATTTATGTATCAAATCGCAATTATTTTTTTTTTTTTTAAAGCAGGTGAATCTTCCATCAAACATTTTTTTTTTTTTTAAATATCAGATTAAAAATAGTGTTTTGGACTAATTAAAGGCACCCAGACAATTTCATCTAATGGAAGTGGTCTGGGTGAAGTGTCTCTGGCCCCCTTGGGTTTTAGAGAAGCTGCAATGATTACATTGAATTACATCTTAGATTTGGCAAAACAGTAGTGAATTTGGGCTTATGGCTCACCAAAGTGCATTCAGATCATTCAACCTACTTCAAAGGCATTTCAACACCATGTGCATAAGCTACCATGAGTGGGGTTCAACAGTATTTCAGACCTACTATTTTTGAGTGCATCCACCCATTGAACACAATTGAAGAACTGCACACATTTTATGCTAGGATTCTCCCAAGGTGTCACACAGACAGAGGTGGCACAACCTCCAATCCAGAGGCTAGCCAGCAGAAGAGGGTCAAGGAACTCAATGGTTAATTAAATGCTGCTTTTATTAGAAGCCATATGGGCTTGTTAAAGACTCAATAGAGTCAAAACAAGGCTGTGACAGTAGATGGCCCATGTGTCACGTGGGTGGACCTGCCTGAAAAGAGGGCATGTCATGCTGTGAATGCACGGAAGGTGACTGACCGCCTGTCTGGTCACCCCACTCAGAGCTGTCAATGTTCTGATAGTGTGTCACAATAGGTGCATGTAGGTCTGCACACATTATTATTATTATTGCCATTTATATAGCGCCGACAGATTCCGTAGCGCTTTACAATATTATGAGAGGGGCTCCAACTATAAATAGGACAATTACAAATAAACTTACAGGAACAATAGGTTGAAGAGGACCCTGCTCAATCGAGCTTACATTCTATAGGAGGTGGGGTGTAAACACACATAGATAATCCACAGAAGTATGTAAATGAAAAGAGTGCACATTTATTGATAAAAAATGTATATGAAAAGAGTGCACATTTATTGATAAAAAAAAAGTATGCATATCAAAAAATCATGGTGTACACAGTATCAATACTGTCACAGCAGGCCTCATAGGTGCTAAAGGTAGTGCAGGCATATCACACCAAACCATTGTAGTGCATTTAGATGACACAAATTTCCCAGCAAGACAGAGAGGGAAAAAAAATATATGTTTGGAAAATATCAATTTGCCGTACTACCTGCAACTTCCAGATGGGAGAGACTACCCTAAAATAGTGTGAAAGCCCTGGGTGTGGCGTTTCACACCTTCCTTGCTTTCTCAACATCTGACCATTTCTCAATGGTCATATAGGTCTGAGGTTACACAGAGAAATGTGAGTACTGTATATCTAATAATGTGCTAGAGCTGCGCTAATATTGGACATATCATCTGTCCACAGATACAAGACATCTGGAACCCTGAATTTTCATACATTCAAAGTGTACTTATTTAGGAGAGACAATCTCTATTTTGAACCCTAATTCCTCTGTCTCTTTTCTCTCCTAATGTCACTCTTTTCTAGGAACTTCATATTTCTGTTATTTGATTGTATAACAGAGCTCTACAGCAATAATATTCACAGTAGTGTGTCTTTATGCGACAATAAATATGTTTAGAATTCAGTCTGTGCAAATAAGATACATTGTTCTTGTTCTAAATTACATTTTAATTTCATAAATTATCAGAAGTCCATGTGAGAAGTCATCTGAAATCTATCAGGACAGCCCTACCCCTTGCCACACACCCCACTAACACCTCTATTACTAAAGTGACCTCTTTGTCCATTCAAAATGTTGGGAGGGATGAATGTAAACAGTCCCGTCGAACCCACCACAGTTGAGAGGTATGGAATTGTGTCTGTGGCAACAGAGTATAAATTATTTTATTACCTTATAGCAAAATTATACCTCCCAACTTGGCAATAAGTTGAAAGTGTTGGGCTGTCCAAAAAGGGGGAGTGCTTGCATGCAAGGTTGACAGTCTACCTGGTCAGCACCATTCAGACCTGCATACATGAAGAGCTTTTCTGAAGTGTTCTTGACACAGGCTTAGTGCCCTGTGATTACTCTGTGCAGTTCAAATGTGGCTAATGATGCTCTCAAGTACAAAAGTGTAACTTTGATAAAGTGTAACAGGGCTGCCTAAAAACAGAACCACCTCTTACAGTTCTAAATAAAACATGTGACAAGAAAAATAAAACAATGTCTTTGGCGCAAATATTAAAGTGCACACTGTGAAAACACAAAAGGCAAAATAGTGTGGTAGAATGTTACCTTAAAAAAGCTTTAAAATTCTGGTCAAAGCACTCTCAGATGATAAATAAACAGGGGAAATCATTCAACGAGAAAGAACACAAGAAGAAAGTAACTAATGTAGTATTTAATACAGTATATAAAAAAAAAATACAAAAATAGCCAAGCAAACACACAAGGAAAATTACCCAAAATAAATTGTGATATATTTGCATTGACCGCTAGGAGGCCACTTATCTCTGGTAAGGTGCTCACTGTGAGTTCGGAGGATCCTTTTGTTTGCAGACTCAGAAATGAGTAAAGTGCATATACAGCAGTTCCAATGAGTTGGAAGGATAGAAGTTTACTTAGTCTTTTACCTCATATTCGCCAGTGTTTCCTTGGAGTTTGTCAAATAAGTGATTCTAAAGTGCTGTGGTTCTCTGAATATTCGCTATTTTTATATCCATGTTAATTGGTAGACATGTGCAATTCATTTCGGTCCGAATTTAAATTCGGACGAGTTTCGGCAATGTGGACGGACATTTGGATGCCTCCGAAGTGACGAATCGAAGTGCTTCAGATTTCTGAAAAGTGGCAAAACAGGAGAGCGAGGGAAAATTAAGGGAATGATGAATCTACCCCTAACCCTTACCCCAACCTTCCTCTAACCCTAGTAGGCTTAGGGAATTGCCAAAGTCGCGAATTTTGGAAGTGCCGAACCGAACCAAATTTTTTGCCCATGAACATCCCTTTTAATTGGTTTCTACACCCGTCTTTCTTTTAACGGCTTCCACATTTGCAGCCTTTCACATGTGACATCATTGCACTTGGAGTTAAAATTACCCTATTTAAACCCAAACCCCTCAGTCCCTTTTTTTTCCCCCAATGTCCATCTTTTCTAGGAATATTGTTGTTGTGTCTGAGTGTATAACAGAGCTCTATAACAATAATATTCACAGTAGTGTGTCTTTAAATTACAATAAATGTATTTAGAAATCAGTCTGTGTAAATAAAATACATTGTTCTTGGTCTAAATTACATTTTAGTTTCATAAATTATCAGAAGTCATCTGAAATCTCTCAGAAAAGCCGCACACTTGGCCACACACCCCACTAACACCTCTAAAATGTCCATTTAAAATGTTGAGAGGTATGAATTTAAGACAGTCCCTCTGAACTCACCACAGTTGAGAGATATGGCATTATGTCTGTGGTAACGGAGTATAAATGATTTAATTACCTTATTGCAAAAGTATACCTCTCGACTCAAAGTGCCTGGCTGCCCAAACAAGGGGAGTGCTTGCATGACAGGTTGACAGCCTGTGATTACTCTGCACAGTTGAAATATGGCTACTGATGCTCTTATACTGAGCTTTCTGGGAGCATTTCCCTGGTGTCTTTTGATCTAGGGAACTAATTATAGACTGTAAGCTTGTTTAAAGGACCACTGTAGGCACCCAGACCACTATGCCAGGTCCACCTAGGATTAACCCTTTCTGCTGTAAACATAGCAGTTTCAGAGAAACTGCTATGTTTACATATGGGTTAATCCAGCCTCTAGTGGCTGTCTCACAGTGAGAAGACGCCAGTGTCCATAGCAAAGCCTTGAGAATGCTTTCCTATGAGACTGGCTGTATGCGCATGCAGCTATTGCCGCGCATGCGCATTCAGCCGATGACGGGAAAAGGAGGAGGAGAGTCTCCAGCACCGAGGGAGCCCGGCGCTGGAGAAAGGTAAGTGTTTAACCCTTCCTCTCCATCCAGCCCAGCAGGAGTGGGACCCTGAGGGTGGGGGCACCCTCAGGGCACTATAGTGCCAGGAAAACAAGTTTGTTTTCATGGCACTATAGTGGTCCTTTAAGCAGGGTCCTCTTTAATCTATCGTTCCTGTACGTTTTCTTGTAATTGTCCTATTTATAGTTAAATCCTCCCCTTATAATATTGTAAAGTGCTACAGAATCTGTTGGCGCTATAAAAATGGCAATAATAATAAAAATAATAATTTAAAACATAGATCGTAAACTGGGAGTGTCCTATACTGCCTTACCTAGTAATGGTGGTAAGTCGCCCGCTCCGCCTCTATCAGCATGCCTGCTGACTCTTCCATGATCTCACCCAATCCAATGCTTCTCACAGAGGAGCTCTTGGGACAAGATAAGGAAGACAGACACTAAAGGGTTATTACTTATTCAATGTAAGGGTTACATTGAGGGATTAAACGACAAGAACACTGTACCCAGACCACTTAATTAATTCTATTAACAAAGCAGAGATCAGAAATTCTTAATTAAACAGACTGTGTAATAAAGGAAGTTTGAACATTAGATCTCACTTTAGAGAAAGTGTTTAGGTAGACTGTGTGAGTCAGAGTCACGTGCAGAGGGGTGTGACTAGGGCTGCATAAACAAATTGATTTCATTTTTAATTTGTGGGGAAATAGCTTCTTGATCCAAGACGAGATCTGAATGCAATTCTTTTGGATCAACAGCAAAAACAGATGTGAGAAAGGCTGAACTTAGCCTATGTAACACCTACATGCAGTGATGTATTTAGTATCTGTGCTGCCCTAGGCATGACAGAACTCGGGCACCCCCTAATTTACATTTGTCCCACCCCTTCCTGTCAATGCCACACCTCTTCCTGTTAAACGACTAACACACATTTTGACTGACAGACACACTCTCAGATACACTGACATACACACACTGATTTGACACAATCACTGACTCACTGACATACACACAATCACTGACATACACACACAATGACACAGACACACACACTGACAGGCATACACAATCACTCAGACACACACACACATTCACTGACAGACACTCACTCCCAGACACACACTGACAGACATACACACACAATCACTCAGATACACACTGACAGACATACACACACAATCACTCACATACACACTGACAGACATACACACACTGACAGCCAGACAGACCCAATCACCCAGACACACACTGATATACACACACTGACAGCCAGACACACACAATCACTCAGACATACACACACTGACAGCCCCCTCCCTCCCCAAACATTAACCAATTACTTTTTCTATTTTAGTTTAAATCCACCCAACCTCCCTACCTTTGGGTGTGCTGGGTGGATTTTTTTTTACATGGGGTCCAATGGGGCTTCTGACAGGAAGGGAGGCGGGCGGCTAACTAAAAATCCAGGTGGACGGGCGTCGCTGGCGAGGGAGCACTGATTTGTGAGCTATCTGCTCAGCTCCTGGCATCATTCTGCGGTGCGCGAGGGAGCTGAGCAGAGAGCTCACAAATCAGTGCTCCCTCGCCAGCAACGCCCGTCCGCCTGGATTTTTCGTTAGCTGCCGCCAGGCTAACAAAGTATTTGCCTGAGCATTTGGGGGCTACGCTTTTCACCTCACCCTGGAAAGTGCCGCCCAAGGCAAATGCCTTGTTTGCCTTGCGGCAAATACGTCCCTGCCTTCATGGCAGAGAATTGAGCAGTGAGACGGCGGGGCCATGGTCAACACATCCAAACTGCTTTATTAAAGGGACTCTCCAGGCAGAGTATTTTACTCACCTGGTTCCAGCGCTGGGAGCCTCGTGAAGCCGCGCTCCCTATTTCGTCAAAATGACGAAAAAGGCGGCGCGAACAGGGAGCAATTAGACGCTTCCATTTGGAAGCGTCATTGCTCCCTTGTGCGCATGTGCGGCTTTGCCGCGCATGCGCACATACTTCATAGGGCGGCATTCATGCCGCCCTCTGAAGTCCTGAGCGCACTACCGCGCGGTGTGCGCGGCCACGAGCTGAGCTGACTGACAGCTCAGCTCGTGGTCTTTGCCCGCCCAGCTCGCAGTCTTTGCCCGCCCACTCTCCTCTGCTGACAGGCTGGAGAGAGAAGGCGCGCACACAGTGCCTTCTCTCTCCTGCACACGTCAGACGTGTCTTAATACGTCTGACGTGTACAGGGCCTTTTTAGGGCCCTACATGATAGGAAGTTCCTCTGGTGGACGGAATTCCTATCAATCAATGTAAACACTGTATTTTCTCTGAATAGTATCACTTTCTACATACATTTTGTATACCTTGTGGAATAAAGGGATTTGTATAAATCAATTGTAGGGTTATATTAGACTGCTCCTGGTAATGGCATTGGATGCTGCACGGTAACCAAGCAACCTCTGTATAATGGGCTGCAATGGACAACATACGGACGATTACAACTTTCACTTTAACATTTATTAGGAAATGTGTTATTTGCAACCGAGTAAACTACAACCTCCAGGGACACACGTCCCGCTTATAATTATATATTTATTTTTGTAACAATGAATCATCGGATTTCCAGGCAGACAGGCGGCCATGTTGGTAGGGGAAGCACACCCCTTCCCCAGTGACAGGGATGGCCGGAAGCGAGTCTCTTACACTTCCGGTGTGTGCGGACCGCTATAGCGGAGTAGCGGGGATGGTGGCGCCGTGGTGCTGAGGGGAGAGGACGAGTCTTGTGATCGGTGGAGGAGACCTGCAGGCTGAGGGAACCGGGCGCATACCGGGAAGATGTCGGCCAGCGCCGTGTACGTTTTGGACCTGAAAGGGAAGGTGAGTGGCATGCTGCGGGTGTTGGCAGGGCCGCCCCGGCTGTGGCTGCTGGCATCTGCCCTCTGGGTATGTTGTCTTGGGGCCTATAGGGCTTGTCATCATTTAGATAGGGGGAAAAAAAATCAATGATTTAATCTGACATTATTTTACTGCTAATATCTCTGTGTTCGTATTTTATAGTAATTTTATTTTTTTTTCTTCTTCAAATGTTATGTTGATTTTGCTCTTTTGGATTTATTTTGTGGTCAGTGAACACTGGGATGGCATTGCTAATATATATATAAATATAAATGCAATAATGTAACAAAGACATATTTATGTCACATGTGATGCGACAGAAATATTTATCTCCACCACCTGGTAAAACTGTATGCAATACAATTAATTGGTCTTTTAATTTAACATTTTTTTTTATTTTACTCTGTATCCATGTGAGACCCAGGAACCAGGTCAAATATGATATTTGACTTGTGGAAATCAACTTTTTATGCTATTTCGTTATATACATTTTTGGATACATAAACAGTTGCAATTGACTACCTCAAGTCTGCACACATTTATCTAATTCCTTGCTATGATCACACAGAAATATGGTTAAAGACATTCTGGGCACCATAACACGGTACAACTATGATGTTGTTATGGTGCCTGGAAGCTCTGGGTGCTAAAATACCTTAAGGGTAGAGTGAACGAGCCACTAGAATGTGTTGCCAAAATTTCGTCATACATTTATGTATACGGAATGAAAAATTGTGGGCCACGTATTAGGAGAAAATAATGGCAGTGAGCTATTCTGTAAACATCATAAGAAAAGGGAAAAATACTACTCCAGAACATTTGGATCATACAGCTGGCAGTGCTCAAGGAGAAAATGCTACTGGAATTTACAATTTCCTTTAATTAATTAGAGAAAAATATTCCTTTAATGGAAAGAATGCAAATACCTTTATTGTGCCATTCATGAAAAGTTAAAGCGCCACTGTCTCCGTCTGGGGACTTTGCGTGGTTTGCAAAGACCCCTGTCCGTAACATTCATGCTGGGATGCGGTGGCCAGGGGGAGGACAGACAATGGTTAATTTAACTTTCCTATACCTGTCCCTCGCTAAACATTTGTGAGAGTACAGTATTCAGGTCTATAGAGGATCTCGCGAGACTCCCTGTAGCCATCAGTGACGGATTGGTAGTTGTAACTTCCAGGCGGCAGTAGCTCTGCCCATAGTTTAGAAGTGTCCGGTGTAGAACAAAAAATACCTACTTTGTCTCAGTATATCTTTTGACTGGGTTGGAATTTTATTGAACGGTGTGACAGTACTGCTTTAATAATTGGTTAATTGTAATCATAGAAATTCTGTTCTCTTCATTATATAAACCTAATGAGCAAATAGCCCTTCTCAAAACAAATTTAGCGGCAATGTTATATGTCAGTCTGGGTAACTTGGCCCACCATCGTGGGGTTTGGATTTCTATAACATCTGGAGTGCTACCTGTTGCCTAACCCTAAAACATACAGAGACATGTTTGAATTAGATTAGACGATCAATAAAGGTATTACAGGAACCTTTTGCAATGTGTCAGTTTTTTTCAGAATCAACCCACCCACAGCTTATTGAATTAAGAATTTCCTTTATAAACTATGTGAATTATTAAGTTTAAAAATTATATGCCCTCTGTTGTCTTTGTAAATGTGAAGAAATGCTTTTATTCAGCACAAAACATAGATTGACGTTTCAGTTTGAGAGGACTTTTTTCAAGACTTACAAAGACCCTAGAGTGCTCTCATCTATTGTATTTATACTGTGGCTCGAGATTGCACCAGGGCATACACAAGACCGGGAATCCAGAGTGCTGGGATCATGGATACAAAATATATATATGTGTGTGTGTTTTGCTCCTTCCCAATAAAAATACAAAAATCTTTTATTTACAATGTGGGGACCAGAAGTTACAAGCCAAATTTTCTATAAACCTTTGAGTGTCAGATATGCGCTGAATACATTGTCAAGCCTTCAAAGGCCTTCATAAGCAGAATATCCTTAAAGGCATCCACAAGTAATAAGTTCAGGTAATTTAAACTTGCCTTGCCCAGTAAAACAGTTACCATTGGGGGTCGTTGCAAAATAAACAAAGACACCAGGATGGTGACAGCCACTTTAATTGTGTATATACTCCCAAACACCCACTCTTGGCACTGTAGCCATATCATCTCATCGAAGTGCTTATAGCTTTTGGTGTCCCATGGCGTTCCCTCACTTGAAATGTTATCGTAGCGGAGGGTAAGTATCCGGGTAGGCAGGAGGGCCAGTTCCTCAGGGCATTGTATGCCGTCCTAATAGTGTTTAAGCCCTCCTTTGGTAGGATGGCATAGCACACTCTAACGTCGGGAAAGGGTTAAGCACTCATGGGTGAACACCATAAGGCCCTGGATATTTTTTTATATTAACTTTATTTAGTTGCTGCAGCACCTCGACTTTAGTCATCCAATCACAAACATTTGCATGTCTCTTGCCATATGTTCCTCATTTATTTATACAGTTGTAATAAAAATTATTTAACCCACATTGCAAATTAGGTTTATTGTGATATTTTACAGACTTTCAGCTTTTTGCAATGAACAAATCAAACAAAAGCAATTGAAACACAACAAATGCTTCAAATGGTTTCCTCAAATTCAACTAAAAATACCTTAAACACAAATATGCAAAGCAGGTGTTGGATCAAATCAAGGACTTTAAGGAATCAAGGACTTTATTAGTTGCACCCGGTGCTGGAACACTTGAAATACCTGAGCTGGCTAGGAGTTTGAGTTTCACATCTCACTGCATGTTAGAACAGGGCTTGACAAATTTGTTTGGAATCTAGGAGCCAGCTAAAAAGTTAGGAGCCAGTAATTTTCAATGAGAAAATGCAATTCTTAAAGGACCACTCTAGTGCCAGGAAAGCATACTCGTGGGACCCCCTCCCGCCCGGCTCTGGAAAGGGGAAAGGGGTTAAATCTTACCTTTTTCCAGCGCTGGGCGGAGAGATCTCCTTCTGCTCTCCTCCTCCGATCCTCCTCTTCTCCTCCCCGTCGGCTGAATGCGCACGCGCGGCAAGAGCTGCGCGCGCATTCAGCCGGTCACATAGGAAAGCATTCATAATGCTTTCCTATGGACGCTGGCGTGCTCTCACTGTGAAAATCACAGTGAGAAGCACGCAAGCGCCTCTAGTGGCTGTCAATGAGACAGCCACTAGAGGACATAGGGGGAAGGCTTAACCCATTCATAAACATAGCAGTTTCTCTGAAACTGCTATGTTTATGAAAAAATGGGTTAACCCTAGAAGGACCTGGCACCCAGACCACCTCATTAAGCTGAAGTGGTCCGGGTGCCTAGAGTGGTCCTTTAAAGGGTCACCAGAACCACTACAGCTTGATGTAGTTATTCTGGTGTCTATAGCTTGTCCCTGCAAGCTTTTCAGTGTAATCACTGCCTTTTCTGCGAAAATATCTGCCGGTGTCGCAGTGGTTCGTTTGGCAGCTGGTACAAAGGATCGGATCCTGGCTGGGTCCCAAGTGTGGGGTTGAGGCTTTTGGGTCTCCGGTGTCGTGCCTGCTTGTATCATGGGCAGTCCCAGTCGTTGTAGGGTGTCGTTAATTTCCGCTGCTTCTTGGACTTTTATGCACCCAGATTCCCAGGGTATCATCAGGTAGCTTGGGGAGCTCCATTTGTAGGGGATGTTGTGCCGAATCAGTTCCGTCGTTAGTGGCTTTAAGGATCTCCGCCACCCCAGTGTTGCTCTGGAAAGGTCTGGGTAAAACGTGAGCTTGTGGCCTTCAAAGTCATACGGTGCTTTATTCTGGAGGGCCATGAGGAGCGCTTGCCGGTCCGGTCCATTTTGGAACCGTACGATAACGTCTCCATACACTTCAGAGGAGCGCGATGCAGGTGCCGGTAGCCTGAAGCACCCATCCAGGGCCATCATTTTGGCTTGCTTAGCCGAGAAGAGGTGCGTAAGTAACCTTCTTATGAGGTGTGGGATTTCAGCAGCGCTTATCTGGGCTGGTATGCCCCTTATTTTAACGTTCTTCCATCTTCTCCGATCCTCCATCATCGCCATGCGGCTCTGGGTCTGGGCCTGCACACGTCTCAGCTCACAGAGCTCTTGTTCCACGTTAGTTAAGCGGGTTGCATGTGCGGCCGTGGATATTTTGGTTTCTTGGAGGCGTCTCGACACTCCACTAATCTCCTCTTTAAAGGAGTTAATGTCGGCAGCCAGGTTGCGTCTGAGGTCGTCTAGGAGAGCCTTCAGTGTGCCCTCCAGCCTCCAGCCCTTTTGGTCGGCATCTCCGCTTTTTGTTTCCTGGCTATAGTGGCCAGCTCCTCCAAGTCAGGGAGGGATGTTGCGCTGGAGGAATAAGACAGCTCGTCGGAGAAGGGCGCCATGACAGGCTTCAGATTTCCTTGAGGCCTCCTCAGTAGCTCCCCGATGTCGGCGGTTGTCGGGATCTTGTCCGCTTTATATTTCTTGGATTTTCACCCCATCATAGGTAGGTGTAGCCCTCTTGGGTTGTGGGCAGTTTTAGGCTTAAAAAGGAAGGTTTTTGGCTGAATTTCGTTGGTTATAGCAGGAGCACTCTCGTTGTGCGTCTTGTCAGCGCGGTAGCTCTATTTCGATTGTTTTTATATGAATTGTTCATTGCAAACATCTGAAAGTCTGTACATTTTGACAATAAACCTGATTTGTAGAGGCGGTTGAATAATTTTGATTACAACTGTACTGAATATTATCCTGATCTTCGTTTACTAACACACCCATCTCTGATTTTAGTGTAACTACTCATTCTTTAAAAAAAATGTTTTTACCTTTTTAGAGCTTTGCTCTCTTTGGCTTTGATTTTCTAGTTTAGCCCATCTAATCACTCTTTTGCTAGCATTATTGGCTTCCTTAAATCTTATAAAAGATTCCTCTGATTTGTCTGCTTTAAATTCCCTTTACTTATTTTTTTATTGATACCCTTACATTCCCAATAAGCCATGTTGGTTTCACTTTTCTTTTATATTTATTACTCTATGGTATATACTAAAAAATGTATTTAGTAAGAAGTGTTATCATTAGTATTTGTTAAAAGATATCCCATTTATCCATTGTATTTTTCTTTTTTTAATAAAGCGTTTATTTCAGTCAATATGTTGTAAAGCTTCCTTTTATCTTATTGAAATTGGCCTTTTTAAAATTAAATGCATTTGTATACCTCATGTGCTTTCGCTTTTTTCAGTTTATTTTAAAGGTCACCATATTGTGATCGCTATTTCCCAAGTGCCCTCAACTGCTTGACAAAAGCTCAACATTGTTTGTTACAACCAGATCCAGACAAGCTTCCTTTCTAATTGGTGCTTTTACCAATTGTTACCTGAAGGTGTCTTTTCATAGGTTCAAAAACCTGATTACCCTTGCTGAACTACTAGTCCCTCTATCCAAATTAATTACTGTGTAGTTAGTCTCCAATAATTAATGTGTTACCCAGATGTGCCGTTTTTCGAATTTGCTCTAACAGCTGTTCTTCTTTATCAATACATCAACATATCCTAACCCAGTGGATCCCAAACTTTTAGGTTTAAGGCGACCTTAATATTTCAATATTTTTACAAGGTGCCCCAAGGCAAAACAAAGTTCTAGGTTGTATATCTGTATAGTGCCACTGCATATACTGCTGTATAGCATAATATATAGTGTTTAAATGAAGAGGTGCGTGTATATCATTTTAGTGTTTTAATACAGGGGTGTGTTTATATGTAATGATTGCGTTTGATTGCAGTGGGGTGTTTGGATGTAATGTTAGCTTTTAAATGTGGATTCACATACACACACACCCTGACACAGCGATACACACACACACACATATACACCTTGACACAGATACAAACATATCATTTTTATATTTCCAGCCCCCTCCTATTGGCTTACCTTGTGTCCAGGAGGCTAGCTTACTTGGGTCCTGGCTGAGGCTGATGGGAGTGAGCTTGCAGCAGCTCACTACAGGCTCACCTCTGCCTACTTGCAGCTTGACCGCTGCCTTCAGCCTTCTCCTCCAGCCTTGTGCTCCCTCCTGCGCGATGCTCTGTAAAGCTAGGAGGAAATGACATCCTGTCATTTATTCCCAGCATGCAGATACGACAGGGACCCGGTCAGGCTCGTAAAGGGCTACGGTGCCGAATGGGCCCCACGATGGCTTTTTTCACGACACCCCTGTATACCTGTCACCCCAGGGTGCTGTGGCACACAATTTGGGAACCACTGTCCTAACCAATAATTGATTTCATTTCTTTCACCCTAGCAAAATATGTACCCATAAGGCTTACATATTTTCTCATTACACACTTGCTTAATATTTGGCTTTAACCCCTTAAGGACACATGACATGTGTGATATGTCATGATTCCCTTTTATTCCAGAAGTTTGGTCCTTAAGGGGTTAACTCATGGTTGACATACAAACAATTCCTTTCCACCTGTCCTGTTTTTACCATTTAAGTTAACCGCCCAGTAATGTGTCTCATCTCACCATGTTTCCGTTGCTTTATAAGAGAGAGAGAGGGGGCGCTATAGTTTCAAAATATTAAAAAAAACATTTTTATTTGTTTAGAATCATGTATGTGTGCTTCTGATATTTAGATGTTAAATTATTCGTTTTTGTACAGTCCTAACACATTTACCAGCAAAGCGCTTTTTTTTTTTGTAAATCTTTATTTTTGGTGCTTTTGTAATAATACATACATGGTCAAAGACGCCACAACAGCGTTTGCATTTGGTTCAATAACAGTTGCGGGTCACAATCTCCTTTGCACAATTTTTTTTTATTTTTAAGACAGGGACTGTGTGTTCTAGTGAGGTATCTTGCTGTACCAGCGGTTAGTGAGGCGGGTATAGCTAGTGTTATCCCAATGGGGCGCTTAAGCCGCGTCGGGGCCCTGGTACAGGGTGTGAACTTATAGATCGCCTTGCCCTGTACACCGTTTAGGCTATGTTGGGTGTAGTAGCGAGTGAGGGACCAGGCGTCAGTGTTTCATCTGTGTTAGAATATACTATGATACGGAGCTTAGGCCTCTGTGCCTTTATAGGGTTAAGACTATGTCGTTGCAAGGGTGGGGGGTGAGTATCGTATTGTAGTCTACAAGTACCTTTCCATGGCGCTATGCGACTGTGTAACTGAGTAACTTAGCAAATGAAGCCAAACAAAACAAACAACGGGAATGACATTACTGTTTAACTACCAGTATAGTCCGCCTGGGTGTCAAGACGTGGGCCCTGGGTGGGCAGCGGTTGGCACAGCGGCGTCGGTGGGTATTCCCAGCGTAGTCAGTAAGGCTGGGCCTTCTTTCAGAGTGGAAACCTTGTAGTGTTGGTCGTTCTTGGTCACCCACAGTGTTCTGGGGGTTGCCCATTTGTACGTGATTCCTGCTGTTTGCAGGGTGGCAGTGAGGGGTTGTAAGCTCTTGCGCCACAAGAGAGTGTCTCTGCTTAAGTCCTGGAAAAAGGTAAGTTGGTGCGTTTCGAAGTCGTATGGCGATTTTCCTTTGATGGCTGTCATGAGGGCAATTTTATCCATCAAGGATTTGCATCTCAAGATGGTGTCGCATGGGGGTGCTTTTGGTGCTTGCTGGGGTTTGGCTATGCGGTATACACTGTCAAAGGTGAAGTATTTCGCCTGCTTGTTAGGGAGGAGTGAGGCCACTAAGTGCCTTATAAAGTGAGGCAATTCTTCCAGTGGCACCGCTTCTGCTATGACCCTAATTTTAACGTTTTTCCTCCTGCCCCTGTCGTCCAGTATGGAAATTTGTCTGCTGGTGGTAGCTTGTGCCGTTTGCATCTGAGTGACTGTGTTCTTAAGGGAGGTGAGGTCTTGGCGAAGTTCTCTCAGCTCCTGTTCTGCTGCTTGGGTGCGGGCCGACACCGGTGACACAGGTCAGCTTGCCACATCAGTTGTAAGTTCTGTTGGAGTCCGGTTAGCATGAGCTGAATGTCCTGCTTAGTTGCCGGTTGTGATTCAGTAGCGGTTTGTGCGTGTGCGGCGTCAGTGCTTGCCGCGGCCATGCTGTGTGTGGAGTCCCCTGCTTCCAACCTCTCCGTTGAGACCACCTCAGCGGCTCGAGTCCGTGCAGGAGGGGGGGATTGAAGAATGCTGCCTATGTCCCGGTGCAGTTTGGGAGCGCTCGAGGTCTGTTTGAGGGTTCTCCGTCCCATTTCTTCTGGGGTGTAGAAGTCCTCCTCGGAGTATTGGGAGTTTGCCCCGAGCCACAACGGCAGCTCCCTGGTCTGGAACTGGTCGCGTGTGCGGTAGGCCCCAGATCCTTTGGTGCGGCGTTTTGTGCCCGACGTCTGAAAGAAAGGCATCTGCGGGTGCCGCCGGGTGTCAGATCCCGTAGCTTTTGTTTTGCTATTGGTCCGTTTGCGCGGTGTTTTTCGCTGATTTGTGCGCTGGAGAATCGGAGTGGTGGTAAATGACGACCGCTGCGTTGCTCCGCTAGCTCCACCCCCCTCGTCCTGCCACTTTTATTTGGATGCATTCCTTTAAAAATTCATGAAAACACATTTGTGTCTTCTCAGATAATGCTTTGAAATGAGGCATTCATGAAAGTGTTTATACCAAAAAATTAAATAAAATAAATCTATAATATTTGCACTAAAATAGAACAAAGGTAAACTGGACATTTGAAGTTCCCCACGTGGTATGCTATTGCCCATCAGTGAGGGTGTTAAAATGTATACTTTTTGCCAATTCATACAAGTTGCATCAAGACACACAAACAGCTACGAAACAGGAAAGACAAGTACATTCAAACTCTTCTACAAACTACTTCCTCTTTCTTTTTCTTCCTCTCCTCTCCTCTCTCCCCCTCCACCCCCCCCTTTTTTTTGAGACTCTTACCTTCCTTCTCCTAAACAAATTACTTGATCATCTGTTTCAGAGGCTCCATGTTTAAAGGTCACATTTGCCTACAATGCTTCACATACCTGTAACGCACAAGCAAACATTCTTTACAGCTTCATTGGCAGTGCAATATACAGGAGGATATAATCTGCTACGATATATATATATATATATATATATATTTGTTCTATTGCTAAGATAAAAGCAATACTGTAGGCAAATAAATCACACAGCTAATTGTTTTAGAGGACTGTGGTATACAAACGTAGCAAAAATGAAAACAAATCTTTCTTAATATTTTTATCTACCACCACTTCTATTTGGCCCAGGTCACGGAATAGGAAAAAAAGAAAAACGAGACAGAACATTAGTCACATCACTATTGATAATGTTATATCAGTAGTGATAATGTTAGAACAGCTGAATGTTGCTTAATTTCTTTAATTTCCAAATGTCAAGCTTAATTTAATCTTGACTTTGGTAAGTCAGCAAGTAGCGGTATTCTATAAGCCTGCAATAGATTGTAAAGCTGCCAAAACATGTAGAAAGTAAGAGAATAATTTTGGCCAGCTCCACAAGACACGGGCGTACATTTTCCTGCCTTTTCACCATTTTCCACTAAAACCTTTTATTATGCCTTCCTAAAATAAGTGGTGATTTAGGCCTTTTCTTGTTCTAAAATTGCTATTGTCCATTCCATGACAACTCTTAGAACATAAACACTGGCTGCCATTAGAAATAGGAGCAGTTCGGCCCCCGTATAGGCAATTACTCCCAGGCATATATTACACAATGTTAAGACTCGTTTTAAGATTGTGGTAGAGACTGAGGGAGCTGTGCAAAATGTCCCTAATAGACAGCTATGCTGTATCTCATTTAAACCACGCATTGCAATAGTATTGCATCCTAAACACTGGAACTGAGGATCCCATTAAAAAGATGCTATGGCCCTCTTGACGATAAACTTATTTGGAATGCATAATAGTTTTAAAGTTGTTGTGTTTTTTTTTTTTTTTTTTTTTCCTTTTCAATTGTAAGTGAAAGGGCATGGATGGATGGCAGTGATGTGGGAAATGGAAGTCTGCATGGAGGGAAGTAGGGCTCTAGCAACAATTATAAGTGAAAGGGTGGGCAGCACAGAGCGAGGCTTCATTTTAAAGGAACACTATAGTGACAGGAATACAAACATCTATAGCTGTAATATCCCTGTTTAGCTCTCCTGTAACCATTGTAAAAGGTGTTTACTCACCTTTATTCCAGTGCTGTGTGGGTCTGCCAGTGTTTGCTCTGCCCAATCTGCCCCCTTGGCTGAAATACAAATTGACAATCTCAGCCAATCCAATGCTTTTCCATAGGATGCTGGCCAATCAGCATCTCTTCAAAGAGATGCATTGAATTAGTGCATCAGTATGGGGGAATGTTCAGTGTGCAGGTGCTGAACTTTGTGCATCACTGACCTAGGAAGCATATCTACTGACTGTTTGACTACCACTGGTGATGTCCCTCGGCAGTAATGTAAACACTGCCTTTTCTTGCAGGTACTGACTATAGACACCAGAACCAATACGTTAACCATTGAGCTTTATTTATTTTTTGGTGACTGTAGTGTCCTTTTAATGCTATCTGAAGGAGAGGGAGAAAGGGTGATTGTCCTCATACTATTCATTAAATACTTCATACGCCGTTAAGAGGGAATTTGTTTTGAATGCAGATTATGTGACTAGGTGACAGCAGAACAATTCATTATTGAAGTGAATTTCTTGTGAAATACTTCTGTATCAACTTACAAAACAATTATTAACTTCACTTATATAAACTCCACTTTCAATGTTGTTTTTACAATGTGCCAGCATATCCTCTACCTATGTGAATAATTAATTTGCAGTGTTGGTTTTTTTTGGGGGGGGAGGTGGGAGGGGAGGGGGCTTGGGAGTTAAGGTGGTTGTCTAATCTACTTGTCTGTCATGACTATCCACTTGTGCTAACACACAAAATAATTTCAGATCGTGAGCCTGCCTAGAGCCCTGGGCATTGACTGTTTTTTGGGGTTGTTTTTTTTTTAACTAAACTACAAATTTTCACAAACCAAATCCATATGGAACATCTGAGGCAAAAACGCTGATATAAAAAAATCTTATTTTTGTGTTTTTTTGTTTTTGGATTTCATTTGCGAAAATTTTACACACTCAAAATCCGGCTCCACCATCCAATGTGTGCAATGTTTGTGGTGTGCATTTGTTGCCCATGTGTGGTTTGTTTGTCTGTACTGTATACAGATGTGATGGTGGGTGCTCTGGCTGTTTGTAATGTGTGTGGATATGCTGTCTGCTCTGCCCCCTTCCCATTCCACCTTGCAGAAAGCTATTCAGGAGGGGGGGGGGGGGGGGGGGGGGTGGGGTGGGTGAAGGAGAGAGGAGAGAGAGAGAGAGAGAAAGTTTACCACATCCACACACAGCCCTGAGGATAGGGGGGACCTATTAACACTATAGTGCCAGGAAAACGAGTTTGTTTTCCTGGCACTATAGTGGTCCATTAAAATAAAAAAATAAGAAATCATATTGTTGTCAGTCTATATGCTAATGACATGCATATATGTGTACAACTAATTGGGGTAATAGACAAATATTTTATTTGTTTCCCCTCACTAAACTATTGCCTCCCATGTACATAATTAAAATAAAAAATGGTCACATAAGGTAAGATCACTGTCGCAGTTACTAAAAGTTAGGCTTGTTAAAAACATTGGCTGTAGCAATCTCTGACAAAGAATAATAAAATACAATAAAAAGGTATCCGTAAACAGGCATGTTCTGAGGAACACAGTCACACTTCCTGTTCCTTATAATGCTAAATAATTGCAGTGGTCTCGTAAGACTTAACATTTTGTATGATTTCCTCAAAATAATAATTTCCTCAATGTCAGTCATAATTTTTTTACTACGTCAGCCACACATGTATGTTTAATAACTGTTTTATGAACAAAATATTGTATTTTCTTGATCTCAAGTTAGGAGAGTATAAAAATAAAAACGGATGATCCCTGTTCTGCTTAGTTTAGAGGTAAATTGCAGTAGCTTTTATCTGCTCTGTTATTGTTTAATAGAGTGGTATAACACATTATTATTTTTTCCCAGTGTTATTAGCAAAAGTATTATTTACAAAATGTGTAATAGAAGGGAAAACAAGTAATTTATATGCCACAAGAAAACAAGCAAAGACAAAAAAGTATATTTAAATAAATTGTGCTTATTTAGTAACACCAATGACCATTAAATGTAAGCCCACCTGCCACATCAAGGCAAACCTCTTAAGTGGGTTCTACACGAACAATTCACCTTGATTCCTTGAGCTTCAGGCAAAAAAATCTCTGAGACAGAGAGGGCTATTTTTCTAAACCCCTACATATTTATTAACCCTTAATAAGGAATACATGGAATGGGTGGCAGCATTGTAACATGACTATGTGGTGCAAAAGTGAATACAAATACACAAAAATAAGTCCTGCGCTCAAACTCCCGCTACTCCTGGGCGGCAGCAACAACCATAGCGCACATCAGCTCCAATACATACAAAACAAGCAAAGAAAAAAGAGTATATGCCACATGAAGTGTGTTTAAAACACCCTTATTGTAAAATTCCTCCTCCATTAGCCAGTGGCTAAGGAACGTTTTGTGTCAGATAATGGTATAATCCCCATCTGACCTTGTGCATTTATTATTTCTATAACGCCAACATATTTTGCAGCACATTAAAATCGTAGAATGAGATGAGTTGTTGACCTACAATATAAGAGGCCAGAGGTGAAGAAGGCCCTGCTCAAATTAGCTTACTATCTACAAGAAAATGGATTCCAGTTGATATTAAAGAGCAAACCCATTTGTCTGTTCTGATAGTTTCTATTAGCAGGTGTGTACAAAATTTTATTTGAGACATGCTGAGCTGTGAAAAATAATCTTTTTATTTTATTTTATTTTACACTCTGCATGTAAAGTTCGTTATTGGTAATGCTTACTGACTAAGCTTTTATTTTATTTAGTGTTTTTTTGGGGGAAAATATTGTAAATTTTATAGCCTGACATTTAATAGTGGAAAATGAACGTAACCAGTCTTTCTACTCTGTCTAACTTACACAGATTTCTAGAACAAAAGTAGAGTAGTTTCCCAAGACTATCACCATTAAAATGCAATTAAATTTTTTCTCCCATTTTCTATTAAGGTTCTTATTTGCCGTAACTACCGAGGAGATGTCGATATGTCAGAGGTAGAGCACTTCATGCCAATCTTAATGGAGAAAGAGGAAGAAGGGGCACTGTCACCGATCCTTGCCCACGGAGGAGTCCGTTTCATGTGGATTAAGCACAATAACCTATATCGTATCCTATCTGTTTTATTATGCATTGAACAGTTACCGTAACTCTACGTTTTCATTCCACTAAAGCTTCACACCTTTACCCATGCCAGGAAGTGGTTTGATAGACCAATGTTTAAGTGGTGTTTATTGCAGACCTTCAGAATTTTCACTTGCCTACTAGCCATTGATGAGTGAAAATTCAGTCCTGATAAAGAAAAATTCACTCAGCGTGAGTGTGCCATGGACCTTTCTGGTTTGCATTGGCATGTAGGACTTGCAGTAAATGTAGTAAATTTTGAGCCCTGTCTTTGTATACCAAGCACCCAATTTGGTGTCCAGTTGGGTTTGGTTTATTTTACCAAATTACTGCAAAATATGGATGTGTGCGTGATGTGTTGAGAAACTGAGGAGGAGGCAGTCGTTTACATGCAGGTATTCCACACATTTTTAATTAATCTGCACAGATAACCTAATCCTCCTTAACCCCTTAAGGACACATGACGTGTGTGACACGTCATGATTCCCTTTTATTCCAAAAGTTTGGTCCTTAAGGGGTTAAAGGGGAACTGTTAATTCTCTGGAATTTTCACAATTAAATAAAACATTGAAAAGCAACGATAACTTGTGTTAATCTAGTTTTTCATGAGATACATCTTTATATTAAAGATTACATAAATGACATTCTAATCTGGGTTAGGCAAGGTGAAATTTCCAATTGAAGAGGAAAAGTAAAAACATTGTGTCATTTCTCCTTTTCTTCTATGCTTTCTTTATGCTAACTGTCGGATTCAAAGGGCAAAATTTGTAACCATGATAAATGGAAGCTCTCAGTTACAGGATAAAGAGGTGTGGAATTTTACATTGTGTTTAAATGTAAAACAACAAATGCCTTTTGTTTAGAGTTCATTATTTTCCACAAATAAGGTATGAATGATATCTGTCTGTGTTTTACCCTATTTATGTGCATTATGTCACATGGACGCATATCTATTTTTTGCTTTACAATAAAGGATTCCCCCCCCCCCCCCCATACATCTAGTAGCTATCTGCTGGATAACCTGAAGCTGTGAAAAAAATGCCCAGAGTGGAATCACTTGCAGTGTTTTGATATGCATCTCATGTTACCTTTATTTTTTTATTTGGTCACTCAATGCAGCCATGAGAAGTGATTTATTTGCCAAAGTTACTGACAGCCTAACACTACCCACAGAGATAGGTGCTATTTTACATAAAATGTATACCGCGTGACCTAACTATTTTTAATTGAATTATACCAATTGTATGTTATAAGAATGTCACTGCTACCTCAATGTGGCTAAAATAATTTTGTTAACCCCCCAGTACTCATGCCCAATATTAAAAGTACAGTTTAGTGTGTCTTCACATTATGTGCAATAGGCAATTCCACTAACGTTTATAAGCCTTCAGACCTTCTTGCACTGCAAACGCATAGATAGGTGTAATTACCATATTTTAGATTTATATCTCTATTCCATTTGCTGTAAAACTCTGTAATTTCTCTGTACATGCTGTATTCATCAGTTTGAATTTGCCTTAAAAAGATATTAGTTGTGGCAACATCCAAGAAGAATGCATGTGTGTCTTTGGTCTTCTCTTTTCTTTACAAAGTGGTCCAGGTATGTAAATTCACATCTTGGATATAATCTATGTGGAATGTTAAATATATTAGCCACTCTTTAGTTAAGACTCTTAAAAGCTTACTACACACATGTGGGTATTTAACATGCACAGTCATTCTTTATACCAGTCTATACTTTTTGTGATCATTTTACCAGACACGGTTAAATTAGACCTTCTTTGTTTCAACAAAGGAATTATTTCAAGTTCTTAACACAACACTTATTCATTTGTTTTTGTTTTTTTAAACTCAAATACATTTTCTCACCCTGAACTTTTTGCTTTTATTCAGTCTTTATTAATATTTAATATACTATCTATAACTTTTTTTTAATTTATTTTTTACGGTGCACACAGTATTGATTATTAATAGTAATAAACTATTTTTTGGTGTGTTGACTAAACATTTGTGTTGCGTTGAGAACTAATAAATTAGACCAAAATATAGAATGCATATACTACTTCAAGTGAAGCATGAAATCTTGAGAAATGGCAAACATGACCATTATTAAGTCACACAGTTGTTGTTTTTTTATTTTTTTTAATTTATAATTTTTTAATTTAATTCAGATTTTGTATACTTGCTTTGGTATTTTCGATTATCTAATTTGTGGTTTCTGCACAATTGGCTCTTGATGTTATATGAAGCAATAAATTATAAAACTGTAGAAGATAATAGTGTCATTAAACGGACATTACCATTGAACTGCAACTTTAAAAAAACAAAACTTATTGGGCATTGCCAAAGCAGTATAGATAAGCCAGCAATGATGCAGGAATTTGAGATTCAGGTATATACAAAACCGTGTTATATATAGTTGGGATCATTCAACAGAACCTGTAGTGCTAGGTAGTAAGCATCTATTTGGTGATCTTAAAATATGGTTAATAGGAACAAACGGAACAATACTGTACTTATGAGATTACAATTTAGGTGAGGGCATCCCCAAAGACCTCCTACACTTTCCCTTTAATCCCTAGTTTCTCAACCCATGGTACGTGTACCCTAGGGGGTATGTGCACCAAAGTGAGGGGTATGCCAAGAGGCGGCCAGTTAGTGCAAAACAGAGGCGGTGTTGTAGCTATACTTTTGTGTAAGTGTGTGTGTGTGTAAATGTGCGTCAGTGTCCTCTGTTTGTAAATGTATGTGTCAGTGTCCTTTGTGTGTGAATGTATGTCAGTATCCTTTTCTTTTTTTTTTTTTTTTCCTCTTAATTCTTCGTGCACGAAAGAAATACAAACAGGCAAGCGATGCCACAACAGCTATTGACAGCTTTTAGGTCAACATTTAAAGACATGTTTGGCATATCAGAACATTGCACGTTTTATATATTATTATGTAGATTCATCAAAGATAAGATCAACATGTCAGTTATAAGATAAGGCAGACAAAATACTGTTTCGGGTTATCATGACTTTTGTAAAATTATAGGGTCACAGGCTTAACTAAGAGCGAAAACAAAAAAGCAAAACGAGAAATATAACTTGTCATGAGTTAAACAGGCTAAGTAACTGCTTTTCTACGGTAGGTTACTATTGTCTAACTTTGCTTAATAGAGGGTGGATGATTATCCCTGGGCAGGCAAGTATACTATATATAGGTTGGTAAGCCACATCTCTGCCTGAAGGTCGCCTGGGCCTGGTTTTGGCCTTTTATGGTAGTGAGTGCTGAGGCAGCTGCTACGTCTCCCCGCCTTTCCACTTGTGGTGTGCTCTGTGGCAAGGTTTTGGGCGGCTTCTCAGGTGTTAAGGGTCTCATGCAGGCTTCCAGTTTCACACAGAAGGCAGTAAAGAGCTCCGTTTCGCGACATGCATTGTTTGTCGGCGGTGTGGTGAGCATCTGCCATTTTGGGAACCACAGTGGCGGATTGCTCGGGGCTCCGTGAAGCTTTCACTGTCCCACCGATTTGCCGGGGGATCATGTGGGGGTAGACCGGGTTGATCCCCACCGGTCCAGAGAGGTGGGAACAAGGGCTTACTTCCAGATACCCGGCTCTGTGCTGCTGCCGGGGAGCAGCCATCTCCCCTGCGCCTGCCATGTTAGTAGGCCTCACGATCGTATTGCTCAATGCGTCGCTTGAAAGGTGTAATTCTGTTCACCTCGTTTCCCTCTCTCGTTTGGTGGCCTTTTAATCTCGATTGAGTGCCATTTTGATAGTGAAAGTCAGTTTTAAAAGCCGCGTTTAGCAGGAGCTGCTGAGGTGAGCATCCTCACAGCTCTGCAGCCAGGCCCCGTGTCAGTGTCCTCTGTGTGTCTGTGTTCTCTGTGTGTAAATGTGTCTGTGTTCACTGTGTAAATGTGTGTGTCTGTTCTCTGCTGAGAAGAGCATCCTCACAGCTCTGCGGTCAGGCCCCACCCCCGTGTCAGTGTCCTTTGTGTGTCAGTGTCCTCAGTGGGTAAATGTGTGTGTCTGTGTTCTTTGTGTAAATGTGTCTGTGTTCTCTGTGTGCGCTCGTGTCTGTTTTGGATAAAAAAATTAAAGTACAAGGACATTTGATTGCTTATTTACCATTTGGACTACAACAGAGTGTTGTGGTTATGGTGTACGGAAAGCTCTGATGTGAAAGTTGGCATAGAGTTTCCCAAAAAGACTTGGTAATGTAATATTTGTTTTTGTTCATACAGCACAAATGGCATCAAGCCGAAAATATATAATCCATGTCTATTTTGTTTTGGTCCAGGTATTTTCTGAATACTTTAAAGAGCTAGAAGAAGAAAGTATACGTGATAATTTTGTCATCATATATGAATTGTTAGATGAATTAATGGATTTTGGCTATCCTCAAACAACAGACAGCAAAATCTTGCAAGAGTAAGTATTATATGTGTTTGTTAATGTCACACATACATACATGGTCATTCACTAAAGTGAATTTTAAATTTAAGGCAAAAGTAGCAGATCTGGAAGCATAGCTGAATTGGAGAATTTTCCATTTAATCTATTCCGACCTTAAAGGGATACTATAGGCAACAAAACAACTTTAACTTAACCCCTTAATGCTGACTTGTGTTTTGCCGTCTTGCAAATGGAGGGCTTTAACCATGTTAGGGCAGTTTTCCCTAATTAATAGAAATGAAGCAATTATACAGAAATTGGGGGACTGAGCCATTGGCCATGCTTGCAGGACACGTGTTTTTTTTTTTTTTTTGAGCTCTGATCAAGCACGAAGAGAAACATATTAAAAAGAGGGTTATACTGACCTTTACCATCCAGATCTTGGCTGCAGCCTTACTCACGAGATGGGGCATAAAAAACAAAAAATACAGGGCAGATAAACCCCCTGCAATATTGATCTCTTGTGGAGGCCACAGGCTACCCAGAGGTCTGTCATTGCGTCGCCATCCATCGGTTTATACTGATTGTCAAGTGAGATATCCTTCACTGGGGACCATGGCATGGGGACCATTGTTGGCAGAAACCACAAATCATCAATCCAGCCTACAGTGAGCCTCCGGTCACTGAAGAGACTCTGCAGGGTCTCTTGGACGAGCTTGAAATATCACGGCCGTCATCAGTCAGTTCCATGATGAGATTAATGGGGTCTCTGCTAGCCTGCACAACACAGAGGTGAATACAGTTCATGAGAAAGGGATCTCTGGAACAAGGTCTGCATACACTCCAGCGCTCCCTAGGCCAGACTCAAGAGAACATGGTGTCCATGGAGGACGGGAGGAGCTGGAAGAATATCAAAATGCGTGGACCTGAAAACAGAGAGACTTTGGAGATTTAACATTTCTTCTGAAGCTTACTCCCTCACTTCTTTTATGCCAAGCCTCTGTATCAATGGTACTGGATACCTAAACCATCCTCCAGCGCTCTAGAGACAAGCAGGGATGTTGTAGTCCAATTCCAACAGAACCAAGACAGACTGTCATGATGACGGCGATCCGCAGTAAGTCTTCACTACGCTTTGAAGACCACTCTCTGAGCTTATATCCTGATTTGTCCAGACACACTGTGGAGTGGCGCAGATCCCTGCGTCCACTCACCAAGGAGCTAATCGCTGATAAGCTACAATACAAATGGGGACAACCGTGTTGCCTGCAGATTGCTCGTGACACTGGCACGATAAGTCACTGATGCTTTGGAAATGACATCCACACTGCTGAAGCCTGGGTTATCAGCCACCCTTACTGAACCGACCACTTCCCTCCTCGCAACGAGACCAACAACCTGAGAAGGTTTGCCTATTTGTGCCGGGGTCTTAGATAGGAGACCCTTCATCTACATCAATACCGTGACTGGCCTGCAAGCAGTCTTTTGATATTCTGTTTTGCTTCAGTTTGTGTTCCTATTGCTTTTTATTTGCGTTCTTACTTATCTGTGACACATACCGTGTTCCTGGCTACAATTATCCGTGAATGTCTCAACCTTACTACTCTAGGTGATATTCTCCTTGCTTGTTGTGGCCCTACAAGCCTGTTTGTAATCTTAAGCATTGAAAATAAAGATTGACAAAAAAAATATGTATGCAGTTGCAAGAAAAAGTATGTGCACCCTTTGGAATGATATGGATTTCTGCACCAATTGGTCATAAAATGTGATCTGATCATCATCTAAGTCACAACAATAGACAATCACAGTCTGCTTAAACTAATAACACACAAAGAATGAAATGTTGCCATGTTTTGTTAGAACACACCATGTAAACATTCACAGTGCAGGTGGAAAAAGTATGTGAACCCCATAGACTAATGACATCTCCAAGAGCTAATTGGAGTGAGATGTCAGCCAACTGGAGTCCAATCAATGAGATGAGATTGGAGGTGTTGGTTACAGCTGCCCTGCCCTATAAAAAACACACACCAGTTCTGGGTTTGCTTTTCACAAGAAGCATTGCCTGATGTGAATGATGCCTTGCACAAAAGAGCTCTCAGAAGACCTACGATTAAGAATTGTTGACTTGCATAAAGCTGGAAAGGGTTATAAAAGTATCTCCAAAAGCCTTGCTGTTCATCAGTCCACGGTAAGACAAATTGTCTATACATGGAGAAAGTTCAGCACTGCTGCTACTCTCCCTAGGAGTGGCCGTCCTGTAAAGATGACTGCAAGAGCACAGCGCAGACTGCTCAATGAGGTGAAGAAGAATCCTAGAGTGTCGGCTAAAGACTTACAAAAGTCACTGGCAAATGCTAACATCCCTGTTAGCGAATCTACAATACGTAAAACACTAAACAAGAATGGATTTCATGGGAGGATACCACAGAGGAAGCCACTGCTGTCCAAACAAAACATTGCTGCATGTTTACAGTTTGCACAAGAGCACCTGGATGTTCCACAGCAGTACTGGCAAAATATTCTGTGGACAGATGAAACCAAAGTTGAGTTGTTTGGAAGAAACACACAACACTGTGTGTGGCGAAAAAGATGCACAGCACACCAACATTAAAACCTCATCCCAACTGTGAAGTATGGTGGTGGGGGCATCATGGCTTGGGGCTGCTTTGCTGCATCAGGGCCTGGGCAGATTGCTATCATTGAAGGAAAAATGAATTCCCAAGTTTATCAAGACATTTTGCAGGAGAACTTAAGGCCACCTGTCTACCAGCTGAAGCTCAACAGAAGATGGGTGTTGCAACAGGACAATGACCCAAAGCATAGAAGTAAATCAACAACAGAATGGCTTAAACAGAAGAAAATATGCCTTCTGAAGTGGCCCAGTCTGAGTCCTGACCTCAACCTGATTGAGATGCTGTGGCATGACCTCAAGAAAGCGATTCACACCAGACATCCCAAGAATATTGCTGAACGTTTGGCAAGTCTGATCTGCACGTCTGATCTGCAACTACAGGAAACGTTTGGTTGAAGTTATTGCTGCCAAAGGAGGTTCAACCAGTTATTAAATCCAAGGGTTCACATACTTTTTCCACCTGCACTGTGAATGTTTACATGGTGTGTTCAATAAAAACATGGCAACATTTCATTCTTTGTGTGTTATTAGTTTAAGCAGACTGTGATTGTCTATTGTTGTGACTTAGATAATGATCAGATCACATTTTATGACCAATTTGTGCAGAAATCCATATCATTCCAAAGGGTTCACATACTTTTTCTTGCAACTGTATATACAGAAATAATAAATAACTTTGGAATCAAATGTTATATATTCAGGGTGGCCCAAAAGTAGGTGTATAGTATAGTTTATATGTTTAAAGGTGATTCTTTGTTGACCTCATTTGCATATGCCCACCCAGAATCCTTTGCAATGGTAAGAGTACTGCAAATGTGAGATTTCTATGGGAAAAGCAAGTCTTGTTGCTTGATTGGTCTGTGCAGATCTGTATTTAACAATGTATCCACTGATTTCAGATGGAAGAGGGTTTCAATCACCTTTTATCCCACCAAACTCTATTGGTTTGTGCTCCACAAAATTAAAACTTTTTTTGTTTTTACGTTGAACAGAAACTTCAATGAGATGAAGCGGGTGCAGTGCCTACTGTGACCCTTTTAAGTGCATAGTAGATTGAAAGAAAAATTCTGTTAGGGACATACCCGGCTGACAGGTTTTTCTTTCAAACTGGGTATATGACCATTATGTATTTGATCCCTATTTATTTGTAAGTTTTAGTAATTGTACATTATTATAGAATATATTTTTTTTTTGGGGGGGGGGGGGGGACTTTTTGCCTTTTCATTATCCTAAGTCAGTGTTTTAAGGGTTACTCCAAGAACTATGATTACTTTAGTGAATTGTAGTGGTCATGGTGTCTGGAATCAGTATGTGCAATATTTCACATACAGAGATTAATTTAATTAATATAAAGATTAATATAACCTGTGCCATTTAATATTAACAGTTTGTGTTGATTCCCAATGTAAAAAAAAATAATTATATTTGTGTTCAAAAGACATTAACGTCTTTATTAACATTTAATGACATGCCTTTAAATGCTTAGACTAACTGACACATAAAAAGAAAAGGTTGAATTTTTTTTCAGTATAACTGTTTTTTTTTTCTTCTTCTTTTTATGTGTCTGTTAGTCTATGCCTTCCAACTAGGCACATAAAGGCATGCCATTAAAATATTAATAGGACGCTAATGCCTTTTGAAATGAAATGTACTAATTCTACATTGGAAGTCAATAGAAACTGTTAATATAAAATTGTTTTATTATTGAGTCGCTTCAGTAGGACAATTGTCAAAATATCCATCAGGACATTTGTTACATCTCATATTGGGGTTAAGTACTTGTTTCCTACACTCCTATTAAGAGTGCTGATAATTTATTTCTTTTGTTGCTGTTTTGCAATATACACTCCCTCCCCCCTTGCCTCCTCTTTTCTCTTAATGTCAATTCGGTGCAACGTTTAATTGATTGATGGTCACTGGCTGACAGCAGTCAGCTGATTCTCTCAGCCAATGAATGTCAACCTCCATGGCTTCTGCCTTCTGCAGCTCTGGACCACCAGGGATCCTAGGAGCGAAATCCTGGGTAAAGGAGCAAACCCAGGAGGGCAAGGGAACAAACCTTGTCTAAATGGTTTACCCCATTACCAGGATACTCCAGGCACCATAAACATTTCAG
Organism: Pelobates fuscus; assembly: GCF_036172605.1. NCBI lineage: Eukaryota > Metazoa > Chordata > Amphibia > Anura > Pelobatidae > Pelobates > Pelobates fuscus. Next base: position 285,163,249 of record NC_086321.1, on the reverse strand, counting down.
TGGGCTGTAGCGGTTATGATGTTTGGATTAACCTGTTAACTGTTTAACTAGACTAAACTGAACACACTTACCACAACTGAACACACAATGGTTTAGTATCTGACACAATAAAGGCCTTAAAAATAATAATAAAAAAAAAATTGCTTTCATAAACAAATTGATGGTTCATTTTAGTGGAAAGTTCAGTGTACGTGCAGACTCTGTCTATTTAAAACAGTTGTTTAACAAATAAGAATTGAGAACCAGGTTATGTCTTTGCAGCATGGTTAACATGATATCCTCCCTTGTAACAGGTACATCACTCAAGAAGGGCACAAATTAGAAACTGGTGCCCCTCGTCCACCTGCTACAGTCACCAATGCTGTATCCTGGAGATCAGAGGGAATCAAATATAGGAAGAATGAAGTCTTCTTGGATGTGATAGAATCTGTTAACCTATTGGTAAATAAAATGTTAAATATTGTAGGTAATAACCTGCAACATAAGCACAAAGTAATTAATCGTGCTCCTCCCCCCCCCCCCCCCCCCCCCAATGTGGTTTGCTGCCTAGTCTTAGGTATCTCGCATTTAAAACCATATCTATGCTTGTTTGTTCTCTACATCCATGCTCTTTATATGTCTAATCTGACTGCTAATATGCATGTTTGTAACGCTAAATGGGACAATTCCACCAGCTCCAGTTTGAGGGGAACATATGAATGTTCACTGGTAAATTTACTCCACCGGTTTTAGGTAAGGGTAATTGGAATCATTTTTGTAATACAAATGTGGAGCAATCGCCATGTCATTCACTCAGTGTGTGTCATGATCCATAGAACCTTGCTCCTTCTACTAGTAACCTAATTGCAGTGATTTACAGTTTAGTTCTGGCCTTAAAGTGTACTAATGACTGTGCCTGGATAATCATGTTAATTGTTTTAAAATATTTTATTAATTTGCCACAAATTATTTGTGTGCTCTGACCTCATTCTTACTCTCTCAAAAACGTAAAGTCTTAGATTGGCCTCTGCAATGTCATTAACTATGTTATTAAATGGCACCCAATCACCATGTAGTGTAGCTCATCTACATATACATATGACATTGGCTTTACAATACAAGTTGATTTGAACTTACTAATCCTATGCGTCGTCTCATATCTTTTCTAAAATACGGGTATGTCAGCATATTATCAGATATTTTGTTTGAAGGGACTGTATAAAGTACCGTAGCACAATGCAGAGAAAGCAAATCCCTGAGTTCTCTCACAAGGCACATTGTGTTATCCAAGAAGTGAATGAGCTGTTCCAGACAGTCCCTTGACTCACATTCACTGCAATAGGACATTTAGTAGGTATTCACATTTGTACTTGCATATACTTGCCAGTCTGTTTTGGAAGTGCAAAGGTCTTGACAAACACAACTGGCATTAATTCATGTCAGCACTGCGCATGTTCGCATTGTAAATGTACTAGATGTACTAGCCGTAGATGCAAAATAATCAGGATGAATGCTGGTTGTTTCTCACCCCCCCCTCCCCGTCCTTCTGTGTTTTGTTGTGGGTGTCCATTCCCCTCTCTCCCCTCCCTCTCCCCCTCACACCTCCTGGCCTATTTTAATAAGAAACCATGATCTTCAAAGCTTTGTATATTTTCCATCAGTAAGTCTAGGGAAAGCGACTTCTAGTAATAAGTGGTAAAGCGTTCCTTCCCATGCTGCAAACCGTTAAATATGATCACCAAAGCTGTAAACACTAAAGTATGAACTGTTTATTTTCACAGCAGTTGATATTAATTCTGTTATTTGCTCTTCATAAACCACAATTTAGGGAGTGCTATTATTATTTGCTGAACTGTTAAGGTATATAAGTAGAAATGAGTTGTGAAGAATCTGCCTCACCCAGGATTACGTTTTGAGAATTATGCTATACCTTTTATTGTTGTTTTGTCCGGCATATCGATTTGAGCAATCTTACACTTGGCAATTGGCAATCTTACACTCTGAAAATGGGAAAGTCTGAATTATCACCGCAGTGCACTTGTTATATGATCCTTTCTCTCAGAAACTGGTCACAGTGACCCTCAACAGCCCTCCCAAGCTGTGTCTTACATCTCCATATTCAGAGCACATTTCCTTGTTTAACCTTTTGAATATCTGTACGTGTGTCAGTTTAGAAGACTTAGAAAAGTTTAGATCATACTTTTGCTTTAATGCCTCCATGCTTATTAGCATTGTGGCTCATCTTACCTCTCCATAAGCGGCCACATTTTGGTTTGATGAGCATCATACATTTTTGGATTGCCTAGATTTGTTTTCACTGTTTTAATGTTCAGTGTAGTGGTTATATTTTAATGCTGTCTTATTGTTCCTGTAAACACTGTGATGTCTGATGTGATTTTCAATTTAATTGTAAATGGTAAGTGAAAATAGTGATTGCTTTTAGATCAGGGAGTGAAGGAGCCAATCAGATGGTAAACATTGTGACTTTTTTGTTTGTAGCTGTTGATACTAAAGTAAACACTGTGCAGGGGTGTGGAAATAAAATAACAGTGACCAAATCTACTTGTTCTTGCATACAAAATCATTTCTGATTGGGGTGCCTGCTTAGTGTCGTGGACATTGACAAAGTCATTCACTCAACACATTTTTTTGTGAATCAAATCTGAAATTGAAAAACTAATACAAAAAAACCTTATCTGGGAAAAAAATTCTCTAATTCAGCAATAGTTATCTTTTGGCTCGGTTTTTCTTTGCAGATTTAATTTGTGAAAAATCTGATTATTGCAAACAACACTCACCCTCTGTTCCCCACAATTGTTTGTGTGTGTGTGTGTTTGTCATGTGCTACTTATGTGCTCTGTTTTGCTGTAGTAGTTGTGATGGTTGGAGTAACTCCTTAACATCCCTTTATCTAACCTCTGTCCCTTGTCTCATACCAATCAAAGTTTTACCTCCCCCCACTTTTTTGAATGGATAAGATAATAAATCACATATATAAGGTAGCATAGTGTGACAAACGTGAATTTAGAGACATTTGCAGGGTTATTTACTAAAGTGAGAATTCAATGTGAATTTTAAATTTAAGGTCAGAGTAGCTAAACTGAAAGCTGGCATAGTGATCTTAAATTTGAAATTAACTTTGGATTCACAATTTAGTGAATAACCCAGTTGGTATATGCAATGATCCGTACTGAAATTTTCAATGAAAAATAAGAATCACGTGGAATGCAAGTATGCAACTAGTACAATTGTCCATCATACCAAGGCAAAAATAATGGTGCAGCATTATATTGACGAAAACACAGATGAGGGAGAAAATGATTCAGGTGTATCTGGAAAAGGAAACCCCAAGCAAGGGGGTGCATCACACAAAAAACATTATGTAATAGTGATCATAAATATAATACGGATAATTGGTTCAGATTGCATAAATTAAGAAAGCAACCCTATATCCTCCAGTAAATCGATGACCCTCACTGGAACAACACCGTGTGTCTAAGTTGTTCTAAGTGTAAGCTATACAAATTAACCAGTAACCCAGCAGCTCAAGCCGTAGTGGGATTGCCTGTCCTGGCGAGATAAGACCACAAACCAAATCGAGCTCTTTATGCATATGGGGCAATGATCAGAGGCTGTTAAGAGGGAAGGTTTCCTGAGGGAGCGTGTGGTTTGTGCCTCCTGGCAGGTGCAGACCATCATAATTACTCTCTCATAGTCCCGGTTTTCTGACTTGTTAGAATGGGACTGTGAGGGATTGATAAATCTGGTCTGCGCTTTCTACACAGCACTAACCCCCCTTTACATCCCATGTAGAGACCTTGTGATTTGCTTGCAGCAGAGCTTAAGATAGAAAACAAACTGCATGCTCCAAAATACATGTCCCTGGGAGATATGAATAACACATACCTGACTGTGCAAGGTACTATAGAGTATTAGTGAAATCCATTTAATGGAATGTGTTGCTTGTTTTGAGCTTTTGCTCTCTTACCCTGCCACATGATCCATTCAAATGTTATCTACATGAACGCTTATGTCTATTAAACATGGGTGTAGAGATGCATGTTATTTTTCCTGAATATTGTCTTCTAGGAAACACTCTGCAGAGCCAATGCCATAAATTGTATCCATGTTATAAATAAATATCATCTACCACATGTGATTTGTAACTCTCTCCTAGGTCAGTGCTAACGGCAATGTATTGCGAAGCGAGATAGTTGGATCCATCAAAATGAGAGTGTTTCTCTCAGGAATGCCTGAACTCAGACTTGGATTAAATGATAAAGTTCTTTTTGAAAACACAGGACGTAAGTTGTGGGGGGGTGGGGGGGGGGGGTTGTTCCTCTTTGCCAGAAAGGGCCATTTTTCTTAAGAGCTGGATGGCAGCTATTGCTATGTGAAACTCATTCAGCTGTTCAAATAATGACCGTTACATTTATTTCAGCCATTGTGCATGGACATTTGATTGCCATTAGGTTGCTATTTGTCTTAAAGGGACAGTATACTCACTAAAACAACTTTAGTTTAATCAACCAGTTTTGGTTTATAGATCACACCCCTGTAGTCTTACTCAGGGCCGTCTTTAATTTTGATTGGACCCTGGGCAAGCATTTACTTGGGCCCCCTGACTACATATAGATACACACAAATACACTACCTGACACACATGCAGATACACACTGACCGCATATAGATACACACAGACACTGACACACACATAGACACACACACTGACACAAACACTGACATACATGCAGATACAAAAGGTACACACATTCAGACACACATGCAGATATACAGATACAAACACTGACACATACAGATACAAACGCAAATGGACAACATACAGATACAGAGACACATTCTGACAGACGTACTGACACAGACAGCCATACTGAACCACACAGACATACAGATACACTGACAGACATACTGGCACATATACACACAGACAGATTGACATACTGAAACACACACTGACAGACATATTGACAAACACAGACATACAGAACCACACGGACATTGACAGACTCACACATAGACATTCTGTCACACATACACACAGACAGACATACTGAAACACACATACACACATAAACTGACAGACATACACATATACAGACATTTTGACACTCACAGACAGCCATACTGAAACACACAGACACTGACAGACTCACACACACAGACATACTGACACACATACACACATACAGACATACTGAAACACACATACACACAGACAGACATACTGAAACACACATACACACAGACACACACACATACAGACAGCCATACTGAAACACACAGAGATACAGAACCACACAGACACTGGCAGACTCGCACACACACACAGACATACTGACAGACATACTGAAACACACATACACACAGACACACACACATACAGACATACAGAACCACAGGGACACTGACACTCATGCACACACAGACATACTGACACACTGACAGACATTCTGGCACACATACACACAGACAGACATACATATATACTGACACACACACACACACACACACTCAGACGTTCATGCAAAATTTGATAACCACCCTCCAGTTTCTTACCTTTTCCTGGAGGGTGGATTCCCTGGGGTCCAGTGGGGTGGCTGGGAGTTAAGCTCTCACTCTCTCCCGGCCTGGCCCCCTTCTGAGCAGCTGGTCCTCCTTCCTCCCGCCCGGTTCCGGTTTCTGTGGGAGGAAGTGACGCGCGGCGGTCACTTCCTCCCAGACGGCTGCCGAAAAGCAAGGGCCCGGTCGCGCTGTTAAAGTGCCACCGCGCCCGACCGGGCCCCTGCTGACACAGGCCCATCGGGTGGCCCTAAGTGCATGGGCCACCCGATGGGCCCCCATAGTTTGCGGGCCGGGGCAAACGGAGCAGCTGTCTTGGGCCCCCCAGCAGGGACAGGGCCCGGGGCAGCTGCCCCGTTTGCCCCGCGTTAAAGACGGCCCTGGTCTTACTGCGTAATTCTTTGCCACCGATTTGTTTATACCTCCCCAGGCACACACCTCTGCATGTGACTTGCACAGCATTCCTTCATGTAAAGAGTCATCTAATGTTTATACTTCCTTTATTGCAAATTCTGTTTAATTTAGAATCTATCTCCTGCTCTGTCAATAGCTTGCTAGATCTTGCAGGAGTCTCCTGTATGTGATTAAAGTTAAATTTATCGAGCAGAGCAGGAGATAAATAAAAAAAGTTGTTACATCTGATTGAAAATCAAACCATTTGGTTTTCATGTAGTCCGTCTCAATCACAGCCAGGGAAGAAGTGTGGCTATTGCTGAATAAATGAAACAAAAGTGATTTGACTCCTAAATTGCAGTGAATCTTCAGAGGCATGATCTATACACACAAAAAACTGCTTCATAAAACTAGAGTTGTTTTGGTGACTATAGCTTTAAGCTTTTCTCAAACAAGTCTCACTTCTCATTTATTTTAATTTGAAAATGGCTTGGATATTGAATAATAAAGTAAATCTCTGGATGTTTTCAACCAAATTGAAGAGAACTGAGCTGAATGACTGTGCCCCAATTTGCTATATCAGCTTTTCTGCTTACTGAATAGCTCACAGTGTATATCTTGTTAATTATTTTCCTGCATTGATCGTGTACTATTACTGTACACTAAATGTAGACAACCTTCAACTGAGCTATGTGGTTATACTTTCCTTTAATTGTAGGAATCCTAGTGTAATGACAAATAAAGTTGTTTGGAAAAAAAATCATATTTTGGACCACAATAACAGAATTTTTTAACCTAAAACGTCTGAGTTGTCTAATTTTTGCTATTACTTTGAAATTGTGACTATTGCGTTTAGTGAATAACTTTAACACTGTTTTTATGTGCAATCTATATTTCTTACACTGTTGTATCCAATGCTACAGGTGGGAAAAGCAAGTCAGTGGAGCTGGAAGATGTCAAGTTCCACCAATGTGTACGCCTTTCTAGATTTGAGAATGACAGGACTATATCGTTCATTCCCCCTGATGGAGAGTTTGAGCTCATGTCTTATCGTTTGAACACACATGTAAGTGTTGAGGTATGAGTTTTTTTTCTACACATAAGTTGTATAAATACAATTCCATATTTCCTATATACATAAAAAAAAAGAGTGATTTAGCGATTTCTTGAAAAAATTGTAAAAGCACTGATGAATCTTTGGAAATCTGAACTGTAACAAATATACGACTCCAGACACATAAAACACCTCAATAAGTTGAAGTGCTTTGTGTGTCTTAGAGTGTTCCTTTAACCCCTTAGGGACCAAACTTCTGGAATAAAAGGGAATCATGACATGTCACACATGTCATGGGTCCTTAAGGGGTTAAAGAGGAATAGTCACATTTCTTTTTACTGTTGCCTTTACAAATTTAATACGGTAAACCAATTATATTAAAACATGTTTACTGGGATAAAATGGTCATTATGTTACAGTATTTCATCTTATTGTAAAGTGCTGCAGAATAAGCTGACGCTATATAAATACCAATAATAATATAAATACCAATAATAATAATAATATTATTCCTGGTTATCTGGTGCCACTATGTTTAACCCCTTAAGGACCAAACTTCTGGAATAAAAGGGAATCATGACATGTCACACATGTCGTGTCCTTAAGGGGTTAAAGCTGATTTTGTCACACACTTGGTTGTTTTAAATTTATCCTAACCTTCTTATTTAAAGAGAAACTATAGTGCCAGGAAAACTTTTTTTTTTTGGGCACTTTAGTTCCCTATTGTGCCCCCTACTGTCTCCCTCCTACAGTCCTTCCAAAGGGCTATAGTTCGTCCCCAGGCCCCCACCCATGTGTGGTGGGTGGGTGCCCTTAAGTGGCAAGTGGTGGGGGGGGGGGGGGGGGCAAGGGCAAGGGGTCCTCGATCTGGAGCTCACTTGCGCCACATCCATTCCAGTCGGCTGAATTGAATGTATTATACTGATTTTATTTTTCACTTGGCTTTGCAAAGAATTTATTTTTACACTTTTACACAAACTTTTGTCTGATCAACAGTGAGCACTTCAAATCCTAAACAATAAAGATTTTTGCACTGGTTGCTGAAGAACTGTGCTAAAATTGAAATGTATTTATTTGCATATTTGCAAGTGCTTTTTATTTTCCCCTACCATAATTCAGAAATAAATAATAAAAATACTTTAGTCCATACTATGTATTTTCACAATTTTTCCAATGTGTTTTAGGTAAAGCCTCTCATCTGGATTGAATCTGTAATAGAAAAACATTCCCACAGTCGCATAGAGTATATGATCAAGGTAGGTAACTCCAGGAGTACATTTTCATGTCCATCACAAGTAATAAAAGCTATTCTAATTATTCATAAAGTGTCATTGACGCAAGTTGCTGGGGACAAACCCAGTGAGCACCATAAAATGTTTTTTAGAAGAAAGACTGAGTACCCCTGCCTCCAAAAAATAATAAAAGTTAGTACACGTGTGACATTCTAAAATAACAATACAGTACAATCTCTGTACACAGACCTGGGTCTGGTCTTTGCAACAATGAAGAAAACAAGTTCTTTGCCTGATGCAGTACTGCGATCGTTGCATACATTCAAATACTTGGGTGATGCAATTGAATCTGCAGAGAAACATAAGCAGCTTAAAGGGACACTCTAGGTACCCAGACCACTTCTGCTCATTGGAGTGGTCTGGGTGCCAACTCCCACTACTCTTAACCCTGCAAGTGTAATTATTGCAGTTTTTCATAAACTGCAATAATTACATTGCAGGGTTAACTCCACCTCTAGTGGCTGTCTATTAGACAGCCACTAGAGGACAGCCACTAGAGGTCACTTCCTGGGTTCTAGCACAGGAAACCTGTGCTAAAGCGTCGCTGGACGTCCTCACGCTGTGTGAGGACCTCCAGCGTCGCTCAAAACCCCATAGGAAAGCATTGAAATGATTTTTCAATGCTTTCCTATGGGGAGACGTCATGCGCGGCAATTAGGTTCCCTCGGCCGGTAGGCGAGATCAGTCTCGCCCACCGGCCGACGCAATGAAGAGGAGGAGCGTCGCGGAGGCGGAGACAGCGACGAGGGACATCGACGCTGCCTCAGGTAAGTCACTGAAGGGGTTTTCACCCCTTCAGTAACCGGGGATTGGGGGGTGGGAGGAAGAGGGACCCTCCAGTGCCAGGAAAACTGATCATTTTCCTGGCACTGGAGTTTCCCTGTAATGAATAACTATTGAGATAGATCCTTCTGAAACATGTGCTCAAGGCTCATACCTTTTGAACACAAGTTCAGTGTGAGACCCGATCGGTGTGTAAATAAAAGACCTGTTACTTCCTGAAGACTTGTGTCCATATCTCAATGTTTGGCTTCTGCAATTGATTACGGTAACACTTTCCTTTCATTAAGATTCCTGGAAGATATGCACTGTATCCATTTCCACTGTAAATATCAAAAAGGCCTATTTTCATAAATTCAGTGTCCATGTCACTGACTCACATTATGACATGATGAATCCCCTTGGAGGTAAGTCAAAGACTCCCAGGAATGTCTTTCTGCAGGATTTGCAGTTTTAGAATCATGTGAAAAGGGATTGCTCCAAAATCTCCCCCTTAAGCTATTATTTGTTTAAATCTGCTTAAATCGATCTCTATACAAGGAACATGTCTTTCCTCATATTGACACACAGCATCCAGATCATGATCCAGGAGTAGAAGTAAGAGATAAAAGTGGCAACAAATATTTTAGAATTTCCATGTTTTTCTATTGACTCATGATGCGCCCACAGTTGCAGAATGCAGTATCTTCTCATTCTCATTTGCCAACTCAATTTAGTCCCTTTTGTCTTCTTCACGTGGTACCTGGTAGCTTATACTTCCTGGTAACCAACAAACCTTTAAAATGGTACTAACATACAGAGCATAATTTCTGATTTTATTTGTTTTCTCTCAGGCTAAAAGTCAGTTCAAACGCAGATCCACAGCCAACAATGTCGAGATTCACATTCCTGTGCCAAATGATGCAGACTCCCCAAAGTTTAAAACCACTGTGGGAAGTGTAAAATGGGTTCCTGAGAACAGTGAAATAGTGTGGTCTATAAAGTCATTCCCGGTAAGAAGAAAAATCTATGTGTATATGAAGTAAAGTCCTGCTTGTGTATTCTTAAAATGTTAAATTAAAATGTTTTCAAAAAAATCTAATCTAGAGTTTCGCAACAAAATGGCGTCTGTATTCGGACGCGCATGCCTGTGATACATTAGTAGATTAGTGATTTTACATAACTTATGTAGAGAGAGAACCAGGATATATTGTATGATTGTTCTGATTAAATGCCAAGATTTCAGTTTATATATAAATCACTGTGTGTCAGTGTCTTGGTAATCTTTTTTGTTGCTCTAGGGTGGAAAAGAATATCTTATGAGGGCTCATTTTGGGCTTCCAAGTGTAGAGGCAGAGGATAAAGAAGGCAAGCCTCCAATCAGTGTGAAATTTGAGATTCCCTACTTTACTACCTCTGGGATCCAGGTAACATTTAGTTATATTGTGTATTTATTTGCATTCATATATATATATTTTTTTTAAACTAAACTGTAATCAGCTGCATTAGCAAAAGCAATCTAATTTTGTTATGCTTTTATGTATTTTATCTTTTCACCCCAATATATTTTTTAAATAGGTTCGTTACTTGAAAATAATTGAAAAGAGTGGCTATCAAGCTTTGCCATGGGTGCGCTACATAACCCAAAATGGAGGTAATATTTACAGCTATTTAGCTTGCTTCTTTCAGTTTTATATTTGGAATGTATTATGGTTTTGGTCCTGGAACTTGAGACTTCATGGAAAAAAAGTATGCATAATTTTAGATAGGAAATGCAAACCATTGTAAATAGCAATTTTAGAAACTTTACAGATAATGTACAAAAATTAAGAAATTAAATGGGTATTGAAGCCATGGATATAAAAGTTCATAATATATATTTTTTGTAGATTCCCATTGGTTAGTGTAATATTAGAGTTGTTGAGTATTTGTAATTCCTTTGCATTTATCAACACTTCTATTAATCTGTATTAATCTACATGATCATACTGACTTTGGCTTTTACCGAGTCGGGTTATATCTATGGAAGCTGGTTTGATATAAATCATTTAGAAATTGAAACAGATATGCAGGGATATATTGAATTGTGCCTCTAATTACTAAATGCCGAAATATGTGTGTTTTCAATCATGTAATAGTTGAAAGCGCAGAGCAAAAAAATATTAAACTTGTAGCTACATTGAAGGAGGAAAACACAAACACACAATAAGATGTGGTTATTATCTAATGCATTCAAGTAGGGTAACGATACAGAAATATGTGGAATACTGCACCACTGTCAATTTACAGTAATGCATTGTTTTGTTCCTGTTTTTTTTATTTTTATTTTTTAAATGTGAAATAAGCATTCCAAGGACAATAACTACTACATTATTGTAAGTAGTCAAACCATTTTAAGAAGGTTTGACTTTTTACCTGTGGTCCACCAGGAGCCAATCCCCACTTCACTCTTTCCTATAAAGAACCTGAAGCACCCCAGGTAATAAGTCAAACATTTGGTTTGATTGCTTACAGTAGGGGTTGCCAGGCCACTCCTTGCAACAAAATCAGTAACCAGCAAGCCGAGGTGGTTATGATGCTTGGAGTGTTAATTTAACCCCAAAACCTAGTGATGATGGTGCTTAGTTTGTTCCTTTAACCAGAAAACCTCTTGCATGTTTATAGGGAATTTTATGTATCAAACTTCTCTTTTTCTTTTATCCCTTCCATAGACTATCAACTTCGAACCCAGTAAGAAGAATCCATCTGTCTTTGGTTACAGCTTTGCTATAATTAGTTGATACACCTGGTTATTGTACTTTGCAGTGAAACTGAGGAATTGTGCTGAAGACAAGGCAGTACATGGAAAATATTGTGGTATACACAAATCTTGATGAAGATTAGGTGCATAAATAAAAAAAAATGTGACAGTGGCACTGCTGTAAAACGCATGTTTCTAATTTTGAAGAGCTTTTTTGGAAATGTGTTTCTGTCTATGGTCAATTATACAATTTTTTTAATGTGCAAGAGGGTTTACCCTATATTCTAGCAAACTGTTTATTATCCATTCTTTCTACATACCTTAACTTCCTTAGCTCCTGGGAGCAAATCTGAGCTCTCTGGAGCAATTAGCCTGAATGAAGCAATGAACGAGGACCAATATTCTTTGAAGCCTACATAAGTAATGGCCTCAACAAAGTAAACCCTCAGTCTATTTTATTTTTTGTACGTATGGTGGCTTTTGGCTTTTTTTCCCTTTGCAAATATGCTTTATGTTTAACCAGGTCAGTGTTAATATATTTTAGGCAATCTCAAATTAAAAGTTTTGTTTAATAGTCTATTGGTAGCTTAAGACAAAATAAAGTGCCAGACACGCTATTGTGGTGTTGATGGCAAAGATTCTTATGGGGGGGGGAGGGGGGGGGGATCTTTTCCAGCCACTTGCAAGTTGGGTCGTCTGGTATTTTAACATCCCATCTATTAAAGGTCTAAATACAGTTTAATTCAAGGCTTGCCAAGCTTAGATGTGTGATGGCAATTCAAATTGTTCTTTGACATACAGTCATGCCATAAAGCTTCCTATGTTGTCTGTTACATCTTACAAGATTTGTTAAATGTGCTCATTTTGGAGGACACCTATGTATCCCACAATTTGTTTCTGTGTGTCCCCAAAAAAATACATAGTTTTTCCAAATATTTATAGAAAACACAATATGCTGTTTTGCAGGTCAACTTTATATTTAAATCATATCTATGCACTGTGGTAGTGAAAAGCCTTTCTCTAATTTCATTATAATATTTAACTATTTCAGTCCAAATGATTCGGGTGGACACATTGCCGAATCATTAATAGTCTACAACTATATGTTGGCGGCTTAGCTATGTAAACTTTTTAGCATATAGTATATGTCACATTGCTAATGTTTAAAGTGAAAGATGGATCTTACTCATCAAGTTAAATTGGTCCTCAGATTCAAAACATATGATTTATACTGTGATAAATATGAAGCAATCCATTTGGTTGATTTGCCTTGATAAGTATTTCAGAGTAGCATCTGTTTTTTTTTTTTTTGTTTTTTTGTTAGTAATCTGCATTTTGAAAATGTTACATGTTCTGTTACATTTGTTCTGAGGTAAAAAAAAAGTCTCTCTCTAGCACAAGGTTTACCCAAAAATTCTATTTTCAATATAGAATTATGAGAATTGTCTGTTGTTGCAAACACAGCAGAATTTGAAACTTTAATATATCGTTAATCCTTAATTAGGTGCCAAATTATGTCACTTGATCTATTGATCGGCCTCCAGGTACCCTCTTTCTACTTCTATAACAGTTTGATGGCCAATAATTCTAAAAGTATATTTTGCCAAAGTCTGGTTCAGTAAAATAAACTTTCTTGGCTCTTAATATTGTGTAAGCAAAATGGATTTTTTGGGAACTTCAAATAAAATTTGTGCCAGCACATTCTGTATCCTATGTAGCCAGCGTTTTTCTCTTAATTTGCCTTACATCACTGATTTTACATGTGAACAACTGTTATTGTACCCCAGGCACATCATTTTTCATTAACACAATAGCAGTGATCAGAAAGTGAATAGATACGGTCACCTAATATGTACAATTGTCACATGCGTATCAACATTTCTTAAATATGAAATAAAGGAAAGCATTTCATATGATGTTTGAGTGAAACTTTTTTATTTTATTACATGTACGAAGGTTTTGCTTACAGATAATTGGTAGAAGGTCCTGGCTTGTACATGACCTGTGCTTTTGTCCTTTCTGGTCAATGTAATGGAACAGTGACTCGCTGGCATTTATATGTAAAAACTGATTTTGTCCTAGTGTAAATATTTTAAGCTCAAAAGCCAAGCACAGAGGACATGTTAAGTTGGCTGATGATACCCTTCCTCGTATTGTGTACACATGCATGTAACAGGTCAGTGTACAGTACTTGAGTGTTTTTACCTCATCTTAAAAAGCCCAAGAGGACTAAAAATACTTGTTGGGACAAGTTGCAATTGTATTATATAATTGCCAATGAAGGGTAATATAGCTTAATGTAGTCTCCAGCAAGGAGTCCACAGAGCAGGTACACATAAGCAACCTGTGATGAAATGCCATAAAGACTACACAATTAAGATATTTTCTGGATACAAATTATGTTTTAGGAAAATGATTCCATGCTAAAAACAATGTCATAGATTCAGAGCCTGTAAATAAAATATATAAACCTGGCATATAAATGGGCTTATCTCTTTGGGATGCTCCCTCTCTCGATATCTACACATTGCTTAAGTATGCTACAAAGTAGTATTACATCTTATATTTAGAGAGGGAAGAGACCAAGAATTAATACGTACACCCTATCTAGGAAAGCCCAACAGGGGGGATTAGGATACTCATTAATTTCCCAAATATATCAGGCTAATATGCTGGTACATGCCAGCAATCTCCAATTAAGTGATTCTAAAAATCAAGCTTGGTACAAGATCGAAGCAGCTAGAATTGGACTTCTCCTTTGGAGATAAGCAAGTCAGAATAATCAAATGGCTGAGATTCCATCTCAATATCCTCTATCTTTATTACAAACACTAAAAGAATGGAATATTATAAAGACAAAAATAAAAATCAACAAAAAACTTTATGAGAACTTGGGTTTAAGCTCTTTAGAACACTATATGCAGGAGATTAATCTGGTAAACTGGTATAAAGATCCTAATTATAAGATAAAAGATCTTTATAATGAACAACAATTAAAAAGCTTTGAAGCTCTTAAAGATATGCTGGATTTACCCCCTAGAGAAATATTTAACTATCTTCGTATAAAGAGCTATCTTAACGATAATTTATTAGTCCTAGACGGCCAATTGGGAAAACTGTTTGGGAAATTTTTTTCCAGCTCGAGGGCAAAAAAGGTGTTCTCTCCTGCGAGAGAATTATTAAAACTTAAGGGAACTCCAGATATCCCCAACGCTTTAACTAAATGGGAAAATGATTTGGCAATTTCTATTCCATTCAACATTTGGTGTAAATCCTTTATGATGACTAAAAAAGCCATACACTGTTTGAATATTTTAGAGACCTTTACCAAAATTATGTACATGTATTTGGTACTGATTAGACTAGCAAAAATATCCAACTCTAATCCGTCAAATTGCTGGCGTTGTTTCCAACAAGACAGCTCTATGCTCTATATCTGGTGGGCTTGTCCCAGAATTAAGCCTCTGTGGAATAATTCATTCAATCTAATATATATTATCGGAGGCCCTAGATTGGAGCATAAAGCAGAAATTGCCCTTCTCCATATTATGGGTGAAGAAATAAAGGATGCTCGCGAAATTGTGACTATACATTGTTTATTAGCAACTAAAATTCTTATCGCGGGGCGGGGCTTGACCTCCAACATGACCAGACGTGTATGCCTGTAGCTCCCCACGGTCTGGGCCTTTATTGCTCGAAAACGGCACATATCTCGGCAGAAAGAGACCCTAAACTACAAGCTGACACCCCAAACGCTGACCTTTAGGAGAAAAAAAAAAAAATCGGAGAAGCTTGAAGGGCATAGCCCGTGTTAAAGTCTGGGGCCTACCGCATCTGGCGCGCTGACGGTGTGGAGACGCGGCCGATCTCCTACCAGAGGGCGTGCAACACAGCACTAAACGCTCAGAGCCCCGTTACCCCCCCCTTGGACCGGTGGGGGATATCCCGGTCCCTACTAGGGTAGCAAGCCTGCTCCTGGGAGATAAGCAGAAGAATCTTGAAGCCACGCGGCTCATCCAAGATGGCCGCCGCAACGACATCTCAGCACGATCAAACGATCATATCAGACCAGAAATGGAGAGAAAGCTTCGATTCCAGATTTGAGGCAATATGCCAGGCCTTCTGGGATCGTCTCGCCAAGCGTCAACTCACACTATCCCCTCAAGTGCTGCAGACAGCCTGTGAGGCAGAATCCGGGAAATGGCGGCGGAGGGACAAGCACCTCTCACCCCCACACATGGCGGCAAAGCGGAGGAAACCACTGCAACCAAGCACGGCACACAGACGGCTCCAAGCACGCAAACGATGGGAGACAAAGCACAGCGTGGAAAAACCCATCTCACCAACTCATCCCCGCTTCCCTGGGCGACGTTCTGGAGGAAGGCGAGTCAATGCTCATAAGCCGCTCTCTGGGATGGTACACTCCTGGCAACCACAGCCACAAGCACGAAGAACACCCAGAGGCAGTGGACGGATTAAGGAACTCAGCTACTTGTCTAACGGCGGGAGGCAGAAGCATACAGGCAGCCGTGGCAGGCGACGACCTCACACACTGAAAAGAGGACTCATGTTTCCTACTGATAGCAGCCTGCCAATAACGGGCATCGGCTAAGCAGACCTAGGCACAGGTCCATCCATGGCAAAGTCTATCTTAGCTGTTTAAGACCGTTTGCCATAAGGAGTGCATTGATTCCTGTTTCAGAGCTAAAAGTCTTGATAAATTGAATATCAAAGTTTAGAACCCAAGCTTTGTAAACACAAGTACATATTTTTTGAGGGTTGTAATTGGCAATGGATTGTGTCTATATATTACGGTATGTTTGTTACCCAGTGATGGTGTAGATTCATTGCAATTATAAGAACAATATTAGCAGACCTACTTTCAATCAGCACGAGTGTGTATGCGTGCGTCTGTGTGTTCTCAAGTTAATGTAGCAAGCGTTATTTTCGTCTGCAATAATCCTGAAATGTGTTAGAATAGACGAGCTATGTAAAAGTTACAGTTTACATTATACTTAAAATGTTTAATTAGAGTAAACCGGGAACTGCGGGAGATGGCACATTTCTTATAAAAATAGCTGAGTTTTTCGCATTACAATTTTCATTTCCCATATTATCTCTCCACAGTTCCTCACTATCATCCCAGTCAGCTTGGCTATAATATGCTAGCATTAAGCGACACCTCACAATAAAAATAAAACCTTGAGGCATTAACAATCTGGAAATGTAATTAACTAAACGTATTGATGTATTAACCCTACGATGTAACTCATACCTGCATTTCCCTATCTTTGTTCTGTATCCCTCACGTATGCCTTACTAAAATAAAGAATAAAAAAAAAAAAAATTCTTATCGCGAGATTCTGGAAAAGTACCTTGATCCCCAATAGAGACCAAGTTAAAGCCCAATTATTACATCAACTAGAGATGGAAAAAGGGATCATCCTTATCAATGATCACCCTAATGTTGATACTCTGACATTATACTCTAATCTTGTTGATATGACTAAAGGGCTGGTTTGAAACATCTGGACAAATATAATAGATTATCCATAGACTTTTCCGAAACCCAGTACTGTATCTTATGGGCTCCCTGACCATATACTGACCATATACTGATAATAGTGCTACTTTTTGCTTGTATCCCTTTTTTTTTTTTATATATATGGAACTCTCGACCTGTTGTTTTATGTCAATATCTCTGACCAGTTATATTTGTCTTATATGTCTTATCTCTTTGGTTAGTGGGTTTCTCAGAAATGTGATGACTCTACTTATTCATATTGTATTTCAAACCTATATGCATTGGAAGAGTTATATCTTAGATATATATGACTTAATCTGATATATCCTATTTGTTGTAGTCCTTTCTGAGAAAGGTTGTTCTTTTGTAATACCCCTCTCGGTTGTTGTATTGTATCTTCTTTGTCGTGTCTGTTTTTATTACTATAAAATTTAATAAAAAAAGAATTAAAGACGATATTTGGGTACTTTTCAGACTAGTGTCTGCAAAGCAGAAGTATCACATTCTATTAATTCGTGCAATAATTGGAAAACAAATTCAATTGGTTGTGACCCCATAATATAAACAGGTTTTCATAAACTTAGTCAAATCATATTCAAGACTTCCCTTGGTAAAGTAATGCTAAACTGTAGCATGCAGATTAGAAATGGTCAAGTACTAGCTTTTTAGAGGCTTAAAGGGACACTCTATCGCCCAAATACAAAATTCACTAAAATCTCTGTTTAGTAGCTATACCCCAAATGAAAATTTGCATGCATTTATTATACATTCTTTCATTGGAATTATATCTATATAACAACTTGCAAAAAAAATGCAATGATCTTGTCTGCTGCCTTTGCAGGTTAAAAGTAAAAAAAAAAAAACAATAAGAAAGTGAAAATAAAACTTTTGAAAAGTTTAAACAAAGTTTTAAAATAGTAAAATAAGTTGTTAAAAGCTAAATAAAACTTTTTAACAGTTAAAAAAAAAAACGTAAGTTTTTAAAAAGTTTTAAAAAGGGGGGAAATGCGTATTACCTCTTCACTTGGTACAGGCTAGCGAAAAAAATTTATACCACGCCAAGGTTTCAAAAACGCCTTTTGAAACACCCTGGGGTGTCTTCTTTAGGAAATGGTATGCCTTTGTGAAGTAATTGGAAAACACAACCTATTGAAAAAATTCCAAAGTGGGGCATGGACCCAGCGTAAAAATTCTAACATAAATGGCTGTGTCTCAAATGTGCCCCTTCAACGTTGTCATATACCTGGTAAAGGCACATACGGGGGTATTGCTGTACTCAGATGACATAGCGGAGCAACATATGATGTATTATACTGCTGTAGCACGCATAAGGTTTGCAAAATATATATTACAAACGCATTGAGCATGTCAAAAAGGCATCAAAAATGCTTATTACCACTACACTTGGTATAGGCTAGCAGAAAAATAATTTCACGCTAAGGTTCAAAATACATCTTTTGAAATACCCTAGGGTGTCTTCTTTAAGAAATAGTATGCTTTTATGGGATAGTTGGAATATATAGCCTGCTAAAAAAACCTCCAAAGTGGGGTATGGGCACAGCGTAAAAATGTAAAGTTTGAAAAAACTTTAATGGCTGTGTCTCAAATGTGCCCTTTCAATGTCCGCATATACCTGGCAAAGGTACATAGGGGGGTATTGCTGTGCTCAGACAACATAGCTGAAAAGATAGGAAGTATTATATAGCTGTAGCACACAAGGTTTGCAAAATATACAGTACAAACTCACTGTGTGTCAAAAAAGCTACACTTGGTACAAGCTAGCGGAAAAATGATCCCACGCTAAGGTTCAAAATAGAGAAAATTTATGCCAAACTTACCGTAATTTTCTTTTCCTGGCTATTTCTCATGGCAGCATCACATGGGTAGCTCCTCCCTTAGCAGTCACAGGACAGGAATTAATTAGATTAATTAATTAGACTGATAGGTATAAAGAGTCCCTCCTCCCCTTACACCACAGTCCAATTATAAAGCTGAAAATAAAAAATGGGCGGGAACCCTGATGCTGCCATGAGAAATAGCCAGGAAAAGAAAATTACGGTAAGTTTGGCATAAATTTTCTCTATTCCTGGCTAATCATGGCAGCATCACTTATGGGTAATACCCAAGCTCACAAAAATTAGGGTGGGAATAAAATTATGATAAAACACACAGAACAAATTATTATGCTATGACTGAATTTAATATCAACGGGACAAAGAAACCGTAGACAAGACACTCTTCCCAAATGAGGTGGAAGGAGCATCCACATCAAGTTTGTAGTGTTTCATGAACGTCATCGGGGAAGACCAGGTGGCTGCCTTGCAAATGTCATCGTATGGAACCTCTGCCCAATTAGCCCATGAAGTTGACAATGCTCTGGTTGAATGAGCCTTTATCTTCAGTGGAGGAGAGCGATCTTTATTGAGATAAGCCTTTCTGATTACAAGAGCAATCCAACGCTTCAATGTAGATAGAGAAGCTGCCTCACCTCTCCTGGCCCCTGAAGGCAAAACGAAAAGCTGGTGAGTTTTCCTGTAAGGAGCAGAACGTTCAAGGTACATAGACAGGCAGTTCATGACATCCAAACGTTGCCACTTGATCTCCTCTGGTGAAGGATTGGGGTAGAAGGATGGCAGGACCACCTCTTGAGATAGATGGAAACGAGAGACCACTTTAGGCAGAAATGCTGGATTAGGTTTCAGGCACACCCTATTGTGGTAGAATTGGAGACAAGAAGGCAGGGTGGAGAAGGCCTTGATCTCTGAAATTCTCCTAGCGGAAGTAATTGCTACTAAGAACAATGTTTTGTAAGTTAGGAGGACAGCATCCAAATTCTCAAGAGGAACGAATAGGTAGTCGAACAGGTAGTCGAGAACAAGCGGAAGGTCCCAAGGAGGGGTAGTGGATCTCGAAGGCGGTCTGAACTTGAAAGCTGCCTTGAAGAACCTGGAGATCAATGGGTCTGAAGACCAAGAGGTGTTGCACAAAGCTGACAGGGCCGAAGACTGAACTTTAAGAGTGCTGATGCTAAGACCCTTATACAGACCTTCTTGCAGGAACTCCAAGATTTCAGTGTTGCGAGGGCGTATGAAGTCAACTCGCTTGGCCGAAGCCCATTCCTGAAACACATCCCAGATTCTATGGTAGCATGAAGACGTAGAAGCCTTCCTAGAGTGTAAGAGAGTATTGACCACTGCTTCTGAAAGGCCTAATTGTTGAAGTCTGTCTTTTTCAAGACCCACACCCCCAATTTGAGGCGTTCCGGATGAGGATGGGATATTGGACCCTGCGTTAGCAGATCCTTCAAAACAGGCAGGGGCCGAGGCTGTTCCTGGCTCAGAGTTGACAGTAGGGGAAACCACGGCCTTCGAGGCCAAATCGGGATTACGGCAATAACCGTTTTCCCTTCTGCCCAAACTTTTCTCAGGAACCTGGGTGTCATGGGTAGGGGAGGGAACGCATACCCCAGATCAAACGACCAAGGAAGAGATAGAGCATCCTGGCCCAGTGCCTGACTCTCTGGGTGGAGGGAGAAGTAATTCTCCACCTGGCGATTCCTGAACGAGGCCATCAGGTCGATCTGGGGCATGCCCCACCGACGGGTGATCCAAGCAAAAACTGACTGGTGAAGTTTCCATTCTCCCGGGAGAATTTCTGATCTGCTGAGAAAATCCGCCGCTACGTTCTCCGAGCCTGGGAGATAGCCTTCAGTCCCTGGAGATAGGTCATGGCCATCACCATTAGAGGAGCTAGCTCTTTTAAGAGCCGCTTGCTCCTTGTGCCTCCCTGGTTGTTTACATAAGAGGCCACCGCTCGGTTGTCCGTCTTGATCAACACCCAGGAATTCCTGATCTTCGGAAGGAACACCTGAATGGCCTTGGAAACAGCTCGCAGTTCTCTTAGGTTCGAGTGGAGCCGACTTTCTTCTCGAGTCCACCACCCCTGAGTCCATGAGGAATCGAGGTGGGCACCCCAACCAGAAGAACTGGCATCCGTCGTAATAACGGTCCACGGAGGTTCTTCCAAGGGAAAACCCTTTGCTAGGTTCTTCCCGTTCCTCCACCAGTCCAACTCTCTTCTTACTGGCAGGGGCAGAGAGATTTCCTGATCCCAATCCGTTTTTTCTCTGTCGAACTGGAGAAGAAAACAACTCTGTACAGGGCGAAACTTCCATTGGGCCCACTTCACCAAACCTATCGTAGACGTCAAAGAACCCAGGAGACTCATGACTTCCCTTGCCGAGGCCTTTTCGAGAACCTGGAGCTTCTTGACTTTGTCTTGTAACTTCATGACCCTCTCTGGAGACAAAAACACATGAGCAGAAATGGTATTTATCACCCCTCCGAGGAACACGATGGTCTGAGATGGAATCAGGGAGCTTTTTTCTATGTTGAGAAGCCACCCGTGATCTTGCAGGATGTTCATTGCCATTAATGTATGATGCTCCACTATTCCTTGTGAAGGCCCTACGATGAGTATGTCGTCCAGGTAATGGAATATCTCGATACCTCTCATCCTTATGACGGCAATCAGAGAGACAAGGACCTTCGAGAAAGTCCTTGGCGCTAAGCTGAGACCAAACGGAAGCCCTCGGAACTGGAAATGTCTTCCTAAAGCCCAGAACCGAAGGAACTGCATGTGATTGCTGTTTACAGGGATTTGGTAGTAGGCGTCTTTTAAGTCTATGGAGGTCATCCAATCTCCTGGTTTTACGCACTTTAGGATAGTCTGTAAGGATTCCATTTTGAATGTCCTTACGTCTAGAAAGGCGTTCACTCCTTTTAGGTTCAGGATGAGACGCCACTTTCCCTGGGGCTTTGGGGCCAAAAACACAGTGGAATACATCCCCTGGAATCTTTCGTGAGAAGGGTCTTCCTCCAACACCTTCTGTCCCAACAGAGTGGAAATGCAAGTCCTCATGGCCCTTCGTTTGACACCTTCTGACACTTTTGATTTTCTGAAATGGGCAGCACGTGGACGAGAGGAAAATTCTATCCTGTAGCCTTCTTTTATGATTGAGGTGACCCACTCGTCTGTGACATTTGCGGCCCACACCGGGTAAAAGAACTGCAGTCTTCCACCCACCGTACCCGGATGGGCCCGAGGACCTTCAGAAGGTCTTCCCGGAGGTCCTGGCACCTCTACCTCTGGAAGCCTTATTGGAAGAGGAGTGAGAGAAGGACTTCCACGAAGAGTTCCTGGAATACTCCCTTCCGGGCTTGTAGCTTCTACTGTCCCGAAAGGACCGATCCTTAAATCGCCTGGTTTTCCAGGAGGAGGAAAAACCCTTTCTGCTGACTTGTGGAAGAAACGCTTTTTTCCCATCAGCCGCTTTCTGAATGGCATCCTCCAGGATCTTACCAAACAGGAGGTCCCCTTGGAACGGTAGACCACACAAGGACGCTTTGGAGGCATAGTCCGCCCCCCAGGAATGAAGCCATAAAGCCCTTCTGGAGGCCACCGATAGGGCCATACCTTTGGCAATCATGCGAGTGATGTCCAGGGAGGCTTCAGAGCAAAATTCAGTAGCAAGGCTCAAATCCTTGA
Source organism: Pelobates fuscus (assembly GCF_036172605.1). NCBI lineage: Eukaryota > Metazoa > Chordata > Amphibia > Anura > Pelobatidae > Pelobates > Pelobates fuscus. Next base: position 285,140,381 of record NC_086321.1, on the reverse strand, counting down.
GACTTCCCAGGAGATGTTCTCTATGGACACCTTGATCAATATCTTCCTCCAAATTAGCGAGCCAAACTCGTAAGGCCCTGGAGAGAGTGGTCAGCGCCACTGCCGGATGAAGGGCGGAGCCTAGCGCCAGATAGGCTTTAATTAGGTCACCATCCATACGCTTTTCCATAGGTTCTCTTAAGTATGCCATGGAGTCTATAGGAAGCGTGGTCTTTTTAGCCATATGGATCACTGCGGCATCAACCTTGGGAACCGAATTCCAAAGGCAGCAGTCCATGGTAGAATAAGGATAAGTCCTTGTGAACTTGTTTTTCAAGGTGGACTTCCTCTCCGGCTTATTCCACTCCTGAAGGATCATGTCCTTTATAGAGGAATGCACTGGGAACGTTGGTCTATTAGGTTTCAAATCCTCAAAAAAACTGTCAGCCTCTCTCAATTCAGACTTCTCTTCCGTGAGGCTAAGAGTGTCTCTGAGGAGGGTAATAAGCCGATCTACAGATTTAGAGTCCAGAGACCTGGAGGCATAGTCAGCCTCCTCCTCCCCCTCATCAGAGACCTCCCACAGGTCCGGATCCTCCTCAGAGCTGGAAGACTGAGGTTCCGCTCTGCGTCTCTTAGGAGGGCCACCACATCCTGTGGTAGACTTAAAGCCCTCAGCAATTGCACGGGAAATCCAAAGCTTAAGGTCGTCCTGCGGTGAAGTCTTACTGGGGACATTAGCCGCTTCCGACAAGCAGTCCCTGCAGAGGTTCCTTCCAGGTGGAGCAGGTGATTAACAATTGACGCATCTGTTGGTCTTTTCTCTGGATTTTCTCGCTGGAGAATCCAACTGTTTGCTGGGGCTGAAATAAAGCCATATATAACATATATTACAGGCTCAGCATGGCACTCTTTTAACAACCCCCCCCTGAACAAAATAAATGGCTCACCTATGTTTTCTAGAGAGGGATCTAGCAGAGGCAGAGGGAGAATCCATACTATAAAAGGAACAAAGGCAAAATCAGAAACACATTCCTAATAAGTCCAAAAGGGCAAACTGGAAAGCAAACCCAAAGCCCCCAGCAAAAACCATGGAAACAGGCAATCCTACCTCATAACGGCAGAAAACACACTCCAGGCAGCCAGGAGACAGCAAGAAGGAGAACTGGCGAAATTCAGACCGTAGATCAGAAGTTCCGAACAGCTGACAGGCAAGTGTCAGTATTCCCCTGTTTAAATACCTCTGCGCCCGGTCCGCGCATGCGCAGAGCGCTGGAACGCACGCCATGCGTTCCAAGCCTCGCGGCCGGCGCGAGGCACTTCCGGGTTCGGCAATTCCGCGGCTGGAACGCACACCTCGGCAAAACAGCAACGCTGGCCGAGGAAGAGCTGAACGCAGCCCCCACAAGGACAGCAACTCCCAGAAAGCCCTCAGGGGCAAATACCTTTTGAAATACCCTGGGATGTCTTCTTTAAGAAATAGTATGCTTTTATGGGATAGTTGGAATATATAGCCTGCTAAAAAAACTCCAAAGTGGGGTAACAACACAGCGTAAAAATTCAAAGTTTGAAAAAAAAAAAACCCTGCAATGTCTGTGTCGGAAATGTGCCCCTTCAATGTCCACATATACCTGGCAAAGGTACATACGGGGGTATTGCTGTACTCAGACAACATAGCTGAGCAACATATAAAGTATTATAAAGCCGTAGCACACATAAGGTTTGCAAAATATACAGTACAAACTCACTGTGTGTCAAAAAGGTAGAAATGCTTATTACCACTACACTTGATACAAGCTAACAGAAAAATTATCCCACGCTAAGGTTAAAAATTTGCCTTTTGAAATACCCTCGGGCGTCTTCTTTAAGAAATAGTATGCCTTTTTGGGGTAGTTGGAAAAAGCAGCCTGCTAACATATTTAAAAATAGAATACGGACCCATTAAAACTCTCTATGTAAATTCACACTTAAAAACCTGGACTTGTCACGTCTCTTTCACAGCACTGTAACTTCACAAAATAGTGTCTAGGTCATACATTGGGCTTATTGTTTTACTCAGAAGAGGTAACTGAGCATACTTAGGGGGAACTCATGACCGTGGCACTGTAAGAATGTAAGAAATACCCAGCGAAAATGCAACATGTAGAAAAATGTAATTTTTTTTCTTCTCACCACAAAATTTTAAATAAATTGGTAAAAAAGTAATGGCAAGTTAAGGTATAATAAATGCCTAATAACATACCCTGGAGGGTCTGCTTTCTCAAATGGAAGACCTTTGTGGGGTTATTTAAACATTTTTTTGTTTGTTTCTTTCCACATTATTTTGCACTTTCTTTGTAATAAATTAGATTTTATATTGGTATATGTCACATGAAATTAAAGCCCTTTTTGTTGTCTAAAAAAACAGTATATAATATGTGTTGGTACAATTGAGAGAGATGCAAATTGCAGTTGAACACAAACAAAAAAAAATTCAAAAATTGCTTGTGTCCTTAAGGGGTTAATGTTTACAAATGCCAGTCTGAATGTTTATATTTGCTGTCAAACCTGCTACAGGCACTTTCAATTACTGAAAGTCTTAATGTTTGTCGTCAAATGCTGTTGATGTGTCTTATAGAGAATCCCTGTGTTTAAAGGGATCCTATAGTGCCATGAAAACAAAGCCGTTTTCCTGGCACTATAGATTTTTAAGGTGTCCCCCCTCAGTTGGTAAGGGGGATAAACACCTTGAGCGACTTGCCTGAGGTCAGCGCCGATGTCCCTGGATGCTGGACCACGCTCCGCCCACGCTCCTTTTCCGACGACGGCAACCGGCGGGGGAGACCTAAATCGCGTGGGCGGCATTGGCTGAGCTTGCATTAGAATTATTCAATGCTTTGGGGGAAAATCTGACGCTGGAGGGCCTCATGCAGAGGACGTCCATTGTCCAATAACGGACCAAAGGTCCGTTTCAATTCCGGAAGCCCTCTGACGGTAGACTTAGAGCTGCAATGTAAGCATTGCAGTTCTCTGGAACTGCAATGTTTTACATTGCATCACTAAGTGCAAAAGGGATACAGCACCCAGACCACTACAACGAGCTGCAGTGGTTTGGGTGCCTTTAATGCTTCAATGTGAGTTGCATTTCACTGGTGGAGTGGCAATTGCTGCATATGTTCTGTAGAGCCCCAGTTGTTCTCTAAGAGAATTTTTTTTTTTTTTTGGAGGGGCCCAATAATAATCTATTGGGTGGGATGAAACCTCTAAAATTTATTAATTTGATTAATGAGGAGTGTGTATTTGGAAAATCTAATACTCATGCAACCTCTGTCATATGCATACATTTCTTTATTTATTATCTTCATATTCTCTCAACTGCTATAGATAACTACCATTCTTTATTTTGGATCTCAAGCCTCTTTCCCACCCATGGGATGGGCACCTGGGTAAGCTCAAGAATATCTGCAACTAATCCATCATTTTTCTACAATTACCCATAGAACACAGGTGTGTGTGGAAAATGCCAATGACAGGCAAAAAAACAACATGCTCTGTCTCTTATAAAGATATATTTTACTAGAAAGCTGAAGAACATACTAATCCTTAACAGGTAGTAACCCAGTGCAAAAGTGCTCTTATTCTGTTGGAACTCAGCTGTATTTCCCATTCAACTCCTACAGGGAGCTTATATTTATCACATATACTGGAGAGGTGGGTTAACATACATTTGTTCTCCCGAGAGTATTTCAATTACAAATACTGGGACTGTGTGTTTATAACAGCTCATACAAAGTATCACATATATTCACATATATTGATGATGTTTCTGCTCTTTACAATAAACACATTGACAGTCCCTGTGTTTTCACTGCAGGTCACAAACAGATTGTCACATACTGAGGCTGTGTCTTCACTCCAACTTATAGAGTCTTTTTTTTATTATATGCCAATACAGACGAGCAAAAATGTAAAAAATAATGCATCACCATCCATTGTATCAAGGACGCCTATTCACTTGCTAAAAGCACAGATACCAGTAATCGGTGCCACTTACCTTGATAGGAACACTGTGGACTTAGAAGCAGGCTTTTGAACAGGGCTGGACTGGGAATTTTTTTTTGGCACCGGGCATTTTTGATTAACAGTGGCCCACTGAGAAGGGGGTGAGCCAGAGAGGGGGGGTGGGGTGTTTTGTCTTCACCAATGACAAAGCACGCCTCCTCTCAAAGTGAGCATGTTGGTTCAATGCGCAGAGCTCTTGCATGAAAAAAAAAAAGCCATGTATTTTCTCTACACAGAGCAAGCAAATGTATTAACATGCTTGCGTTGTGTTTCCTTGTGTCTCCGGTCTCTCCATAAGTGGGTTACCAAAGGACAAAAGTGTAAGGAAAGCGTATTGTACATGTGTGTGCATTTTTTTTTATTAAAAATATATATAGTGTATGCCCCCCTCCCTTTTTACCTTTGCTTTGGACGGGGAACCTTGTTGCCAGCCCTGGTGGTCCGGTAAGGAGTGTAGTTCCTGGTGTAGAGTTCACTCTCGCGAGATTGGAGGATTGCCATAGTAACTGTGGCAACGCTCCGACCTCAAGAGAGGAACCCAGGTCCTCCCTCCCCAGCCGCATCTCAGTGCCGGTGGGGAGTTTGTCTCCCCACTAGCCCATGAAAGCACACTGCAGGGCTAGCGCTTGAATGGCACTGGCCTTGCATGGGCCGGCAGGGGATGTACACTGATCTGTTTTCAAATAAATATATATTTGTAGTCGGGGACATAAGCCGTAAGTATCATTACACCAGAATATGTAGAGTCGGTTGTGGTGTGCCGGAACCGACGTATGGGGTAGGCCTGTAATAAAAGAGGGCCCACCCAAGAATAGTTATAGAGGGTTGTGGTGGGAGGGATGAACCCAGCTATTCCAGCATTGAACTAGCGTGGGGCCTGAGCTTTTATAGCCGGGTAACCCCTCCCACAATTACAGGCTACGCCTTTCTATTTGTAGTCGGGGACATAAGCCGTAAGTATCATTACACCAGAATATGTAGAGTCGGTTGTGGTGTGCCGGAACCGACGTATGGGGTAGGCCTGTAATAAAAGAGGGCAAAAAGGTTGGAGTAAACAAATCACTTTATTATACACCGGTTACATAGCAAGACCTTTGAATGCTGATCTTAGTTCAATTTCTGGTTGTGGAATGTAAGTGGCGTAGACCGCAGATTTCCACCGGCCTAATCTTTTAATTATGTGAGAGGGTACGTTATGACTAGAGGCTGCCGAAGCTGCTCCGATTCTGAAAGAGTGACCAGAAAACCTTGTAGGGTTGAGGCCGAGATGGATGAACAGAGTTCTAACGTACTGAATGAACTTGGCAGTTGTTAAGGGTAAACCTTGTAATGCGAGTAGTGGGGTGTTTTGATTGAGACCTGTGAGAGTAGCCAAAAAGGTGTCAAATACTGCGACGGGGCACCACTGATTGCCTGTGGGAAAATAGCAGATCTTGGTAGGAGGGCCTGTTTGATTAGTTTTTGTGTGACCTAAGGTGAGTACATAGTGATCTGTGTGTTTCTGAAGATTTGTGATGTTGAGGATCTGCTGCTGTCCAAAAACACTATTGGTGGTGAACTCGTTTGGACGTAAAAACCCATAGAAAGCTAGGTAGGTCGCTGTCTTGATAACTAGGTTGGTATGGGTTTCAAAAGGATTGGAATCCAAAATATTGGAGAGTGCGCGAAACTTGGGGCCGTCTATCGGAAGTCTAGTAGAGGTAGTGGGTAAGTCTAATCTTAGTATACCTTTTAATATGTTTTCCACGGGATAGGAAGACATAAAAGGTTTAGAACTAGGGTAGGCACTGATTATGTGAAGTTGTACACCCGAGAGGTATAGTTTAATAGTGTTCAATGATAATTTTAGGTTAAGGTGGCAGAAGGAAATAAATGCAATAATGGAATCTAAAGAGTGTGTGTCAGTTATCTGATGGTCTGTCGTGAATTTGGTGTATATGGTAAATGCTCGATTATATGCACGGGATGTGTTTGTGGATAGGGCTGCTCCGGCTAGGTATCTGCTGTGAGATAGCAGTCTTTCTAGTCCAGGATGAGGTCTTGGAATGGAGGGGTGCTGACCGGTCTGGAGTTGGCTGTGGGGTGTGTCCTGAAGAAAACCTGTAAGTCAAATCGAGAGTGCGTCAGCGGCTGTGTTGGTTTTCCCTGGAATGTGGATGCATGCGATGTGGAATTGTAGTGTCACTGCTAACCAAGTTAGCCTTCGGATTAATTTCATGATGGTGAGTGATGAGGATCTACCCTTGTTTATTATGTCACAGGCTGGTTTGTTGTCGGAAAAACATTTTACCGATTCCCCCGCCATAAGTGTCCCCATACTCTTGCGGCTGCCACAATCGGATAGATCTCGAATAGGGCTGATGTAGTGGGAAATGAGGGTAAACCTAGGGTTTCTGCTGGCCATGAACCATTAAACCAGTCATTGTGATAGATTGCTGCGAACCCTGTGTGAGCTGCTGCATCGGTCCAGATGACGGGTGAGGAATCTGATAAAGGAGTGATGAACATGGCTATCCCGTTCCAATGAGTTAGGAACCGTAGCCACATCAGTAGGTCTGCCCTAGCGTGAGTATCTAGTGATATCGTGCTGGAGTCCGTATTAAGTAACGGGAGAAGGCACAACAATCTCGAGATGAACGCCCGACCTTGAGGAATAATTTTCATGGCGAAGTTCAACGTGCCCAGTAAGGATTGTAGGTCTGTCCTGGTACACGTGTCCTTCACCAGAAAATGTTTTACCACCTCAATGATATGTTGCACCTTCTCCCGTGGAAGACTAGCCTGTAATGTAACGGTGTCTAGTTGAATACCCAAGAACGTCAGTTTTGTAGTTGGGCCTATTGTCTTTGCTTGCGATAGTGGTACCCCTAATGTTGTAAATAGGGCAAAGGTCTTCTGGAGACTAACTGGTGAGGATCGAGGTGATTCTATCGTAAGAAAGTCGTCCAGATAGTGTAGAACTGCGGGACAGTGAGTGATATTGAGGAGTAGCCAGCATAGAGTGTTGGCAAATATGTCGAACAATTTTGGGCTACTTTTTGCTCCAAAGGTAAGGCGGGTGGCAAAGTAGTATTTGTTTTCCCATTTGATGCCGTGCACGTGCCACAGGGACGGGTGGATGGGTAGGAGCTTAAATGCGTTGGAAATATCGTTTTTTCCCAACCAGGCTCCCGCCCCTGCCCTAAGAATGGACTGGATGGCATTGTCTACTGTGGTATACTGCAGGGAAAACTCTTCCGAAGGTATCAATGAATTGATGCTGGGGGTTGCTAATGAATGAGGAGCGGACAAGTCGTAAATAAGTCTTTTTTTTTTTTTTATTGTTGAATTTCCCAGTGGCAATACCTATGGGGTTGGTACGACAGCTGGCGAAAGGAGGATGAACAAAGGGGCCTATGACAAACCCGTTAGTTAGTTCGGTCATGAGTAGTGACAGTGTGGAGATTGGGTCAAGGATAGCTGACTGTAAGTTGGGACATTCTAGAATACCTGTGGGAAGTGTGACTAGACCCGTGTGGAAACCCTCAGTGAAGCCTTGAATAAGAAAGTCGACTAAGTGAGGGGAAGGGTGTGCCTGGAGGTAGAATGCCAGGTTGTCAATGCTAACTTTGGTTAGTCATTGTTTGGGGCACAGACGATTGGGGCACATAGTTTTTGCATGTGCCCTGAAGCAAATTGAGCAGACGTGCAGCAGTCTGCAAGAGCTAAATCCACAACTTCCTGAATTGAAGTTGTTGCAGATCTGCGCTTTCCCAAGGTAAATTATGGGTCTGCCCAACTTGTCCTTCAATCCTCTGTGTTCTGCAGTGGCGGAACCGAAGGTAGCACGACTAGTGGTAGGAAGGTTAGGATCGACTGGGCGCAAGTTGGTGGAGTGTGAGATAGAGGCGCACAGGGCACAGGATGGAGGTTTTTTGGCCAGCAAAATGGCGGCAGAAAAGTTCTGTATCCAGGTTACTCCAGTTGGTATGAGTGTTGAATTGGGTTATGGATGCTGCCGCCTTGGGCGAAAAAGATTTGTGATAGTCGTGGAAGGAAAAAACCCCCATACTTGTGTCCTAGGTCCACCAACTTGTGCATGTACAGGTCCAATTCCTCCCTATGGTGAGGGGAGGTGGAACAGATTACGTTGCGGTAGAGGCCGAAGGCTAGGACGAATTCAGGTATGGTGAGTTTCCGGTTGAGCCTGGGATCTCTGGCTTTTAGCACGACCGAAAGATCACCGTAACAATAAGCCTTGTTCTCCACAACATCTTGTGATGCAATCAGCAGAGATACAAGGTTTATGTCCTTGCCTTCCAGAATGTCTTTGCGTATAGTCGGGGGTACGAAATGTGCAGGCGTGATGATGTGGGTGGATGTGCTTGGTATTGGGTTTACGGTGGTGTCATTACCGTGAGGGAGGAGAGCCGAAGTGAGGATTGGTATGGGCGGAGTGACTGTCGCAGTCTGAGGGGTTTCCAGTTTATCCAGCCTAGTGCTGATCGTGGTAATTGAGGCCAAGAGAGAAGACATCAGACCCTTGATCTCGTTATAGTTTTCCGAATGCAGAACTACTCCTGGTTGGGGAGTACACGTATTAGATATGTAAAGTTCTGCTTTGCGGGCTGTAGCAGGAAACGGGACCCCCATGCGACGTAATTCGGCCGCGAGCTTGGGGATGGTCCATGACCGGAGAGCGTACTGGCTGGCTGGTTCTAGGTTCTCGGTGGGTGTGCTTGGGCCAGCCGGAGTGGCGGATCTGGTAGGGGTTTCAGGTATGGCCAGCTCTTCTTCTTGGTCATGGGATTGAGACATACTAAAAATGAAAACAGGGCAAGAGACGGAGTTTGATTATGAGCGAAGTTGCCTGAGTCAACTGGTGCTAGCTATGCCAATCCGGCGGAACATTATCTATTCTACGAGGAAGGTGAGGCCCTACTAATGCCAAGTGGCGAGAGAGGCCCTATCTATGTAGAGGGCCGGTTGGACGGGGACCACATTAATGAAGTGGCGGGAACGTTGGCCTCTCGGTGACTGTAACAAGAAAAAGTAGGTTGGCTGTGAGTGGTGAGGCCCTAACTGGCAACCAAGGATTGGTTCTTGTGAGGCTCTATCTATGCGTTGGACCGAGGGGCGTATACCTCCGATGAGGATGGGTGTTGGCCTCCCAGGAATAGTTTAATTTACAATATTTTTGCTAGGGGTTGTACCCTAGTTGTCACCAGTTGACTGCCCTATGTATATATATGGATATTTATTGGATGGGGGGCAGGGGGGGGGAGTCATAGTCGTGCGACCGTACCTATTAGTTTATTGTACGAGTTTTCCACATTGAAAATTTTTTAGGAGGATATTTAGTTTTTCCCTGGTAATGCTTTAAATACTGGAGTTGTCTCTTAGAAGATAGCTTGAACGCCAGTTGGGTTGTTATCGGAGGATGAAGCTAAAAGTTATCCTTTGTATCCTCTTAGATAAATATATGGTTTAAGAAAAGTGAAGCGTAAATTCTAAACCTTTTACCTGTAAATAGGCTAGGAATGGGAGTCCGATGAAAGCTCCCAGTTTCCGGGTAGGTGTTGAAAAGGATTGGAATGGGCCGGGAGTGAATCCTGAGGAGATGGACGTCAGGAGTTTAAGTCATGGATCTTATGTGAAGAACCTGACAATGTACGGGACAACCCCTGGTATTAGATAAGTTATTTCTTACCGTGTGCCCAAAGACTAAGTGTTTTTAAGGCAGGTGTAAGGCTGAGACGGTTCAGGTGTAGCTGTGACCGTGGAATGGTTTTGGAAACTACCTGTGTAGATGACAGGTAACGTAAATAGGTGTTGGTGACGTGGGACAACCTAAAATAAGCCTTTATCATAAACATATAATGAGTAATCAACATGATATGGTAACACTCTAGATTGGTGCTGAAGCAGAAAGAAAAGCAAGGGGAATGGGATTAGACATATTTTTATAATGCATTTAACATTGTGTCATATGATGTGTTGCCACCAGGGGTCGTTATGAGCCGCCGTTGTGTAAAGGGGAAGTAAACAGAGTATTATCTATTCCTCCACCAGGGGGCTTCGTGAGCCGACCTGTGATTGACAGTATGCTGATTTGTTACTATTGCCGGGTGGCCGGTTAACGGCCAGCGTTGGAGGTTAAGTGCCCGGGTGGAAGATAAGGTGAATGAGGTACCGAGCGGTAAGGTAAGTATACAATCGAAGTTATTAGTGAACAGGTGTGTGCAGTAAAAATGTCCACCAGGCGTCTGGCTGAGAGTGGTGTGGATGAGACTCACGGTTCTGGAACCTGGAGTAGGTAAGTATATGTCCGGGTACTGCAACCGCCGAGGGTATGGCTGAGGAGGATGGGAGTTAGCCGGGGACCACGGGAGTAAGCCGGGCTGGAGCGTTTGAAGCCGGGCACGGAAGACGCCGGGACAAAATCGATCAGGGTTTCCACTCAGACCGGCGCAGGTCACGTGGGAGCGAGCTTGAACCGGAAGGTTCTGTATGAACCCAGCTATTCCAGCATTGAACTAGCGTGGGGCCTGAGCTTTTATTGCCGGGTAACCCCTCCCACAATTACAGGCTACGCCTTTCTATATATATATATATATATATATATATATATATATATATATATATATATTTGGAAGTCCAGGACAACTTCCCGGTTTTGCACCCCTCCTAATCACAGGTGCCTCATTCAACGACCCTATTTTCCTTGTGCTGCAGAGAATGCCAGGAGGAAGGATTTTACAAGTAAGTGGATTAATCTCATAAGAACAGGCATTAGGTTGCTAGAGTCGGCCTTGTGTTAACGGTATGCCGTGGAGGAGACAGACGGCGACCAGGAGCTAGGTGGAGCACATCTCTCACTCCCGGACGCCGAAAGGCTCGTGGCATCTGGAGAGTGAGTAGGGCATGCTGAATCCTTTCGGTGTGCCGTAACTAAACCCCCCTTTAGGGCGCTGACTCTGCCCAAGAGTGGGTTTGGTAGAATGGAGCCTATGGAATTTTTTTTACCAAAGTAGGAGCATGAACATTTGTGGCAGGCTCTCTAGAATGTTCCTCTGGACCCTAACATTTCCAATGTATTAAATATTCAAGTCTCCCCTAAGAAATATGGAGTCAAGAATTATCTGGACTTCATATTTCTCTTGTCCTTAAATACCAACTGGAGATGGAGGCTTGGTATGTGTTGAAAAGGGGTCTGGTTTCCATGGTTTTAATAGGGAGACATTAAAAACACATGGTGTATCTTATATTGGGCAGGTACCTGTAACTTGATTGCGACTGGGTTGATGAAGGATATGATGGTGAATGGACCAATATAGGTAGGACCTAATTTTTTGGAACTCCGTAGGTGTTTGGGGGAGAGCTAAACGTTATCCCCTGTCTGGTATGTTGGAGCAGGTGATCTGTGTTTACGAGCCTTTCTTTTAAAATGAACTTGAATTCGCTGCAAAATGTTTTGTGCTTTCAGGAGTCCTTGTTGAAGTTACGTTACATGGGTTTGGAATAGGGTTTTTGATGGGTATAAAATTTTATAAAAAATAAATTGGTGAATAAAGGTTATGATAAAAACACAATTGAAAAAGAAATCAGAACACTTAGGAAAAAAAAGATAGAAGGGATTTATTGACCAACCATTCAAAAAATGATTCAAATGAACACTTTAGACATTCATTTATAACAAAATACAATATTGATCATTGGAAAATTAATAGGTGCCTTAAAAAACATTGGCCCATATTACTCCAGGATCCAGTCCTTGGAACTATTCTTCCTGATCGTCCATCTATTATTTATAAGAAGGGTCAAAATCTAAAAGATTTAGTTGCTCCAAGCTATCCTAGAAAAGACATCCCTAAAAAGAAAGTTGTCTCCTATACAAAGGGATCCAAGGGATGCCAAATGTGCCGGGTTTGTTCAAGAATGAACCTAGGTTTAACTCTTCAGTTCACAAGTTATATCTCTGGAATTACCTTCCCAGTGAAGTCCAGTATTGGTGCCACACAGATTTTGTGATTTACCTATTGCAGTGTCCGTGTGGCAAACAGTACGTGGGAAAAACAAAAAGACCCCTGAAAGTACGCCTCATGGAACATATTAATAATATAAGGAAAGGCATAACAACTCATTCAGTGCCAGTTCACTGTAACACATGCCAGGCCTTTAGTTGGAGAGACTTTAAGGGTTGTGGAATAGAACATGTACCCTCCCATTGGAGAGGAGGAAATAGGGAATTGAAATTAGCACAATGGGAGACCTATTGGATTTACCAATTGGATACCCTGACACCCAAGGGTTTAAACATAGATGTGGATCTGGCTAGCTTTATGTTATAATGTTATTTTCCTTTTCTCTTTAGATGTTCTTTTATCCAAAGGGGGATTTCCATCTTCTGCCATATGGATTTTTCTCTAGATTTATATATATATTTTTTTTTTTTTAAATTTTTTATTTTTGCAGTGCATAAGATGTTACAGCTTTACACGGGGTACCCCAAAGGCAATCCTCGTGTTGGTCAGACAATAAGTACATTGGGGTATGCGTTTGTATGTGCACATTTTTTTTTTTAAAAGGTCGCGTTCTGATAAGAAGATGTACAACAATATTAAGTCGTTTGGTTATATGAGTTATGCAGGCAGGATATACAAGTTATATGTAGAATTATTTAAACAAGTGGATGCGGTACACGTGTGTAGGCGCTGTGTTCTGCGTGCTGATGTTGCTTATTCAGGATTGCTCCTTAGTGACTCACCCGGGGAGGCAAGGGTGCGTGTTATAATTACAGGCAGCTTGTGGGTTCACATAATAGACAGTATGGCCTAAAACATAGTTGTTGCAGGCGAGGTGTGAGTGCAGGCTGGCTAGCAGTTTCTGCACTGGTAGGGTGCCCTAAGCGCTAGCATGATACATGTTATGATGAGTGAGGTGTAAACAGTATGCTGTGGTCAGAGTAGCATGTAAGCGTTACATATGTTAAAGCCAGGCAGCTATCTACAGACCGCTTATATCATAATATCACCCAGTCCGTTTAAGAGTTCGTATAGCGGCATATTCTTCAGGAATCGCTGTCATGGTGGGTCTGTTGCTTCATGGGTGGCCGTGAGCGTGTAATCGGCCAGTGCTGGTTTCAGCCCTTCAGCGCGACCCAGTGTTGGTAGTCTTGCAGGCTGGGGTACCTCTCCAGATGTGTCGCCTGGGCTTGCCACTATTGGGAGTCGGGTGGAGCGATCTTCAGGATCGGCATTGGGTGGTTTGCTTTTTCTGGCGTGTGGCTCCCTTCGGTTGGCGGCAGACTCGTGGGTATGGAGCCAAGTCCCTGCAGGTTGGTGTCTCCGCTACTCCGTGTCCAGTAAGCCTCTGCTGCAGTCTGTCTTCCGATTTATTGCTCTGTCAGGTGAGATGTCGCTTGGCTAGCTGTGGGAGAGTGAGGCCTCCGTCATCTCAGGCTTCTTGGGCCCGTGCTTGTTAAGTGCCCTCAGTGCACTTGGCAGTCGCCATCTTGTGCGGTGCGGTCGGGCCCTCAAGCGTGTCCGCGGCGCCTGTGTTTTCCGGCTGCTATGCCCCCGGGTGGGGACCGGGATCACCCCCCCGGTCCATAGGGGGGGGGACCAGGGCCGGATCCGCTCAAATTCGAGCCCCAGTCTGGGTGCTGTGTGGCGGGATAGTGGTGCGTCGGCCGTCCGCTCCACTCACCGCGGGAGAAGGCCTGGGTATCGCAGTCTTCACCTCCAGGGGACTGTAGCTTAAAAAGCCAGCCTCACCCTGGCTCCAGCAAACCCTCTGCTTTGAGGCGTGGTGGTGGTCGGTCGTTTCTTGGCTAAAATTGAGTTTTTCCGGCATATTTAAAGTTGAGGCAGCAGGAGCTCCTACTGCCTGCGACCGTCCAGCTCGGCGGTCCGGCCCCGCCCCCTAGATTTATATTTTTATATTTATAAATTTGTTTTTTATTTTTATTTTCATTTTCATTGTTACATTTATCTTTATTATTATTTATTTTTATTTTTAAATTTATTTGTATTTTTATTTTTTAATTCTTTATTTTGGTTGTGCGTGGTATAACAAAAAGCTTGTTCAGCCACAACAGCGGTCACAAGCAGTAATACATCAAACAGAGGAAACATAACGTGGCATATAATTATACCGCACATTTTAGTTTTATGAGAGAGTCTAATAGGGTCCGCCGTTTCAACAGTGTGCTAAAATTTTATAAAACATTCGACAGTGTCACGTCGCCATATAAAAACTCAGGTACATCACAGTTTGACACAAGTATGGCATGAAGTTAACTGTACATTATTAAATGCGTGATGATCAGGCTAGGCAGACGTGTCTAGGTATGGTTCTCAGCAGTTTAAATTATTAACGAATCAATGCAAAACATATCAACAGGTAAGAGTTAAACATTTTCATCACCCTACGTAACACCGCTTTGCTATCTATACATAAAAGTCTAATGCTGCGTCAAGGGTTAGTGTGTGAATACAGGTTAAATTTAAGTGTAAGGAGGAGTTTACAACGTTTATAGGTACCCCTATGAGTTTAAGATATCAGAAGACCTTGCACTTTTTATAAGAGTAAAAACAAACAGGCTAAGTGCATGAGCAATCGATAAAAACAAAGAGTGTTAGGGTAAAGCATGCTTAGTTAGTCTAATAGTAGAGTACGACTATTTATATAGCAGATTGGTCATTTTCAGTATGGGTTGCATGAGAAGTGTGAGATTAGATATATCAGTAGTTAAACAAGCTTGTCATATTGTCATATAGCATTAACTTTTGGTCCTAAAGTACATCAGAGTGTGCAAGCTAACCTGTCTGCAGTTAATAATACAGTGAAACATTAATGGTAGTATACGTTAAATTGGTAATAGGCTTATCCGAGCATGAGAACTAATGGCGAGCTGCCCCCAGGAGGCTTCAAGCAGGTTGCTTGGTTAAATAGGAGGTAAGTAAGACAATTGGGTAAGTGCCCGGTAGGTGAGAGGGCGCCAGTCAGAAAATGGGCTCTGGGGCTTAGGCTGTATGTGTGGGTAGCAGCCAGGGTTATGGGGAATAAGTCCACAGTCATCCGATGCCAGCAATTGGCTGTTCAGAGGGCAGGAGTATACAAAAAGAGATATTTTCATCCAACGCCATGGATGTGCTTCAGCAAGTAGTCCGTTAGGTAACTCGGTCTGGCGTCTCCGTTCATCTTCCAGCTGTTCTGCGCCCAGTGCCGGTTCTCTTGGTGGGCTCCCCAGCCTGATTTGTGCGTACGGGTCTGTGGTGAGCAGGTGCTCGCTGCGTTTGCCCGGTGGCGTTGGTGTGATTCCTTCTGTTTGTGATGGGCTGTCTCAGAGCTCCGTGTCTGGTGTCTGTCGCTTTGGCTCCCGCCCGTGTGTGCAGGTAAGCGAGGCTTTGTGGTCTGTTTGTTGTGTAGCCGCCTCATGTAGTTATGGGTTCTCCGCCATCTAGGAGGTACCTTTGCGTTCAACGTGGGCTTCCGACTTGTCAGGCCGGGATCGAGGTTCCCGTTGGCTTGTGTGGTCGTTCGGCTCTTAGGGGGTCCAGGCCCTCTGCGGGTCGCCGCTTTGCTTTCTCTCTTCTGTGGTTGGGCCGGTGACGCCAGCATCCAATCTGTCAGCCTTTGCCAGAATCGCTGGAACGCTCTGTCTAGGCGGTGTTTTGTGTGGTTTGGCGAGTCTGAGTGGACCGACCCCGGTCCGTGCAGTTCGCGCCTCCGCATGGAGAGCTCGTCCGCCATCTTAGGCTTCTCTGTCCAGATTGCCTCGTGAGTTGCTTGGTAGCCGGATGAGTCTATGGGATGAGCCTGGCGGGACCGGGATAACCCCCACCGGTCCATAGGGGGGGGTTGCAGGGCAGCAGACTTGCCGTCGGTCACAGCAGGCCCTGCGCTAGGAGATCGGCCGTCTCCCCCAGGTGCCTGGCCGCCATTCTCGTTAGGCCGCATGTTCGGACGGTGGATTACTGTAGTGCTGTGGCTTAGAAGGGACACCCACGGGTGCCCACACACTTTGCTGTCCATCCACTATCGGCTCCTATCTGAGTTGTAGTCGATTATAGTGTGATAGTCTCTAGTTTAGGCTCAGATTTGCAGGAGCTGCTAACAAACGCGTCCAGCCATCTTGGCTGTCAGGCCCCGCCCCTGTATTTTTATTATCATTATTATTTATGTCCATTTTCATTTTTATTTTTATTTTTATTTATTTTCATTTACATTCATTTTTATTATTATTTATTTTTATTTTTATCTTCATTTTCATTTTATTTTCATATTTATTTTCAATTATATTTCACTATTTAATTCATATATATATTTTTTATATTAGTTAGAAATCGGCAGAGGATGTAAATCTCAATGCTCTATTGGATGATGGCATTTTTTTGTTACACATATGTCTCTATTTGTATTATGAGAGTCTGTTTATTGATTGCTGTCATTATTCCGAGATTACTTTTAGTTACCCAGCCATTTGAGTGTTTTTTTATTTGGAACGCAACGTCAGCGTCCATGACGTTTGTTGCCATCCGCAACCGGAAATACGTAAGTGGAACGCAACTGGAAACGGACATTTGGAACGCAAAGTAATAATATACAGACGGACGGACAACAGCTGTTTTTTGCCGCAAACTATTTACGTGAAAACCATCTGGAGGCAATATTTCCTTATTGGAAAGGTGTTTCCAGGAGATAATTCTCCAATCAACACACGGAGTGGTTGTATTTAAGGGACTCTGTTGGGGGTGGGATTATGCATGCTTTGTATTTTATATTATTGTTTAAACTGCATAATTATCTCTGAGGAAGTCCAAGTTGTATGGACGAAACGCGTTAGATTGCAGTTTATTTTAAATTTTATCTATTGATTTTTGATTAAGGCTATCTATTGCCTTTGAATAAAAATTTTTCTTATACATTCCAACTGGCATACTCCCATTTCTTGGAAAGACAGAGTAACCTATCTGTGGAAGGCGAACACTACTTCAGCCCCTTGTGGGCTTAAAGGCGCATTACTCTACACTATTTCGTGAGTGCAATCATTGTGGGTTAAATCCAATTATTGTTATTGTACTTCACTATGTGCTATATATTCTTTTGTTTTTTAGTCATTCAGCTGTATCCCATTTTTGTTCATTCACATTTTTGATGGGTAGACCTGGTAAACAAAAAAGAAGGGTGAAACCTATACTTGATGAAGAAAGGGGTCTCTTGTGTGAATTCGTTCTTACTAGTTGGGATGTGCATGGGCAAAAAAAATTGGTTTGGTTTGGCACTTCCGGAATTCGGGACTTCAGCAATTCAGGACTTCCGAAATTCGGCCCTTGGCACTTTGATTCGGTTCAGCACTTCCGAAATTCGGTAATTAGAGACATTGGGAATTCCCTAACCCTTACCCTAACTCTAACTCTACCTCTACTCCTAAACCTACCTCTAACACTACCCCATAAACCTACCTCAACCCCTAACCCTTAACCTAACCCTACCTTTACCCCTAACCTTACCTCTATCCCTAACCTTACCTCTACTATTAACCCTAACCATACCCCAACCCTAGAAGCAGGGGTAGGGTTAGGGCTATATTCCTGTCATCATTCCCTTAATTTTACCTCCCTCTCCTGTTTTGCCACTTTTCAGAAATCCGAAGCACTTCGTCACTTTTCAGAAATTCAGCACTTCGCAATTTGGACAGTCGAAGCATCCGAATGTCCGAATTGCTGAAATTCGTCCGAATTTAAATTCGGACTAAAACGAATTGCACATGTCTACTTACAAGTTAATAGGGTTAATACGAGTTAATAGCAAATTCAGCAGCAGGTAGTAATTCAGACCAATCATTCTGTAGATATGTGATATAGCATTGAATCTATTGTTCTACTAGTTCTTTCAATCTTTTGGTTTGTCCGTTGGTTTGTGGGTGAAAGGCTGAAGGTAGGTTGACCTTGATGTGAACGATGCAACAGAATTCTTTCCAAAAGTGAGCTTTGAATTGTCCAATATGATGAATTCCATGTAGTCAGATTATTTCTTGATAAAATAGAATGGCAGTTTGTTTAGCGGTGGGTTAATTTTTTGTTGTCACAAAATGTACCATCTTAGTAAGCCGATCCATGACCACCATAATGGTGCTGAATTGGCGTGATGGTGGTAGGTCGACAAATAAATCCACAATGACATGACTTCAAGGACAAAAGGGTGCTGGCAATGGTTGCAAAAGTCCACTAGTTTTGGTAGTGGGTTTCTTATTTTTTGCTTTATGCCAAGATGGTCATCCACAAACAAGTTATGTACAATTAGGTAACCTAATACACAATGAGCAAAAAGAAATTGGTAGGCATGTAGGCCTATTTCCCCCCCCCCCCCGGCCCCCACCCCTAAACGGCGGGTGGGGGCCCTAAATTAGAATGAGGGGGGGGACCTAATGTCCTCCCCCCACCCCTGAGCGGTGGGTGGGGGCCCTAAATATTAATTAGGGGCGGGGACCTAATGTCCTACCCCCTGGCCTCCACCCCTGAGCGGTGGGTGGGGGCCCTAAATTAGAATGAGGGGGACCTAATATCCTCCCCCCAGCCCCCACCCCTGAGCGGTGGGTGGGAGCCCTAAATACTAATTATGGGGGGGACCTAATGTCCTCCCCCTTGCCTCCACCCCTGAGCGGTGGGTGGGGACCCTAAATTAGAATGAGGGGGGGACCTAATGTCCTTCTCCCCAGCCCCCACCCCTGAGCGGTGGGTGGGAGCCCTAAATACTAATTAGGGGGGGGGGGGGACCTAATGTCCTCCCCTCTGAGCAGCGGGTGGGGGCCCTAAATAAAAAAACACTAGACACTCCCCTCCCCCAAAAAACTAACCCCTACCTACCCCCCTCAGCCTAAAAATAATGAGGTGGGACCATTTAACTAAGTACCTGTAAAAAAATAAAATAAAACTTACCAGTTGATGTTTTCTTTCTTCTAAAATCTTCTTTTTTCAGCCCCAAAAAAGGCCAAATAAATAGCCATAATAACAGACGCACTTTAAAAAAAAAACAAAAAACAGCGCAGATTTTGTTTTTATCCATCTTCACCCATGGAGGGCTCCACGCCGACTGAGCTCTGCAGGGCGGTGCAAGGCTTATAAAGCCTTGCCCCGCCCTGCAATTAGGCTCAGAGCACTCTTATTGGTGGGTTTAAGCCATCCAATCAGAGTGCTCTGGCAGGTAAATAAAGAGACTGACAGGTAAGTCTCTACATTTACCTGTCACAGCACTCTGATTGGTTGGCTTGAAATCAGCCAATTAGAGTGCTCTGTGTCATTTTACACAGCGTGGGAAAGTTCTTTGGAATTTTCCCACGCTGTGTAATTTGATTCATAACTCTCTGATTGGTGGATTAAGTAACCAATCAGAGAGCTAAGAGTCAAATTACACAGCGCGTCGGTTATTATGGCTTTTTATTTGGCCTTTTTTGGGGCCGAAAAAAGAAGATTTTAGAAGAAAGAAAACATCAAATTGTAAGTTTTTTTTTTACAGGTACTTATTTAAATGGTCCCTGTAACGGACCGTTTCAGCAGACAAGGGGTTAAAATCCGTTTAGGCGATATGCCCCTTTCTGAGAGACAGGCACAGCTACTGCAGAGCACCAAACTCCCGAACTGGATACAAAATAGCACTCCAAACTGGAACCTCAGGAATAGCTGCTAGCAGACGAACAGGAAAAGCAGACATCAGCTTAAACTCCTAGCAATCAATCTCCAGCAGCATACATTGAATCCCCCCAAGAACGAGACAAGGCTCCGTGTTGAGGGTCAAGCAGTGGTCTGAGGTGCTGGCACAACCAGCCTGGTTTTTATTACGGTTGTGCACATACAGGACACACCCAGGGGGAGGCATAAAATAACCAATCAAGTAACAGTACAACCCACACATCCCCTCCCCTCAGATAAACAGTTAACATAATTATAACATACAGTAAAAATACAGTTTCCACACATACTATGTAACTTTAAAACCATACATCACATTCACATAAAAATACATATCCACAATCAATCCATTCAGGGTAACAACATATTAAAAATTGGCATGAATCAGACCAGGGGTTCAAAAGTTAGTAAAAGTATCTTTTGGGCCCTGGCTGGCAGCATGGCAAAATTTGGCTCACACAGGTTTTACAGAGGCCTCTATCCTGGAGACAATGGGGGGCAAGTAATCCAATTATCCAGGGATAGAGGCAGACTCCATTAAGCACATGGTTACACAAAGACAGTAAAACACTTTAAAATAAATAAAGTTACTTTTTATACATAACACACAGACATGTAACATATCCCCAGATAGCTGGGATCTGAACGCACAAAACTACCGAATAGCGCGCAGATCCTATTCACACAGTTCAAACGCCATGGAGCTAAAGTCTTTCCCATAGTCTTTCATTATATGAATAGGCTCCATGGCATAGCTATCTGGGGGTATCACCGCTCACACAGGGCAAGTACCGAATGGCCCCACTGTGTTTAAAGGGCCAGAATGAGTGACATGCACTCTGTTAGGGCCGAATACGTTTTTTAAAAGGGCCCAATCTCCCAGGGACCATAATCACATGGCAAGAGGCTGGCAAGCAGTCCTCTCCAGGCCCAAGTGGCGAAGGGCACTTCGTCACACAGCTTTCATTTGGGGGGAAGACTAAACAGGTACCTGACCTTCTGCCGGTCAGTACCTAGGTTAGTCGGGCAGCCCACCCACAGTAAACAGTTCACAGAGTAACCCCCCCACAATAAATGGTACTGGCCTGTAGGTTCCAGGTTGTAGTGGGACAGTTCAGCCTCCTCGGTCTCCCTGGCGCAGCTAGGCAGACAGCTGGGGTTACTTGGGGGGCAGAGGCCAGCGGCGCTCTGCTCTGCTGCCAGCTCTTTCGCTGGGTTAGCCTGCGGTAAATCAGGCTCTGGACCAGGGAAAAAGGGAGGGCAGAGGCTAGCAACACTCTGCCCGGATGCCAGCTCTTCAGCTGGAAGGGGGTCAGTGGGTATCGTAGGCTCATCCACTGCCCACAGGACCCGGTCGGGATGTAGCAGGGGAGGGGAAGGCTTGCTTACCTCCTCCTGGTATCCCTGCGGGGAAGGTTGGGGATCTGGACCGCCCGTCGAGCATCCCTGTAGGACTGGCACAGAGACTGCGGTCCCATCTGTGCCAGTGTGGTTAGGGTTGTTTTCCCCCTCACCCGGTATCTCCTGCTGCGGTGGGAGGGGGAGGCCGGCTGCCCCCACTCCCCAGGACGCTGGTTGCTGTAAGGTGGAGGGATCCACCATCACCTCCTCCTGGAACTCAGGCTGCCGCTGGGAAGAGAGACCGGTTGTCTCCTCTACCTGTGAGATGCACTGCCGCTGGGGATCTGGGCCGAGTACCTAGCATCCCTGTAAGGCCGGTGGAGAGACCTCGGTCCCATCTCCACCTGCCATCTGTGTGTGTCTCCAGGACAAATCTATGAGGTCCACTACCTCAGGTACCTCTGGCTGGTGGAGGAAAGGGAGGCCGGTTGCCTCCATTCTCCAGGACGCTGGTTGCTGTAAGGTGGAGGGATTCACCATCACCTCCTCCTGGAAATCAGGCTGCCGCTGGGAAGAGAGACCGGTTGTCTCCTCTTTGGCTAAACAGCCCGGTCGCTGGGGGGCAGGACCGACCATCCCTACCCCCTGTGCTGTATGTGCAGAGACCACGGTCCCATCTGCACAGTTGTGGGGCTTACTGTCTCCCCCTGGTACATTAAGCTGCCGCTGGGGAGAGGGGGTAACCAGCTCCTCTCCCATACATACTTCCAGCCGCGGGGGAGGGAGACCGAGGGAGGGAGTCCTGCTGCTGGGGAAAGGAGACTGGGCTCTCTATTCCCGGTAGGACACTCTGCCGCTGGGGAATGGAGACTGGGCTCCCAATTCCCTGTATATCACACTGCCGCTGGGGATCTGAGCCGACCGCCCAGCATCCCTGTAGCTCACCTTGCCGCTGGGAAGGGAGGACGCTGCTCTCCTCTCCCTGCAAGGTACACTGCTGCTGGGGGACAGGACCACTTGTCTCTGCCCCCTGTAACTCAGCCTGCCGCTGGGGAATGGAGCTTGGGCTCCCAACTCCCTGCAATACCGGTGGAGAGACCTTGGTCCCATCTCCACCTGCCGCCTGGGGTTCCTCCCAGTAAATCTCAACAATATCTTCCCAGCTGAATGGGTCTGGAACTGGATCTGTCACCTTGCTGTCCTGCTGAATCTTTTCAATGGAGTGGAAGAGACCTCGGTAGTCCTGCTCCAGTTCCCACTCCATGGTTGCTAGGTGAAGCAGGTCTTGCTCTACCTCATGGGGGTCATCCCAGTCATGCCTAGCCTCCCTTGTGTAGAAAATGTCCTGAAGTCTGGTCTGCGCAGGGCTCCCGAAGTCCGTCTCTGCAAAAGGCTCCCATAACAAGCCAGGACCATCAAACTCCTCTCCCTCTGGCTTATCATGCTCGGCTGTCCAGGGTATACTGTGCCATATACCACCAGAGTGCCTGGTAGGCATCTTCCAGCCAAATCTCCTGCCATACTCGTAGCTCCAATTCCTTCACCCATTCCTCCAGGGGCTGCTCTCCCAGGAAGGGCATCCGCAGGGCCACTTGCTTCTGCAACCGCTGCTCTTCACTGGGGAGACTCTCACCCCGCTGGTATTGTACATTATCCAGGGCCTGGTACCAGATGCTTTTCCTTAATGCATCCCGGCGATCCAGGTCCTCCTCCTCGTATAACACTGCTGGTTCCATTCTGTTGCTTTTAGAGTCGCTGTACTGGGATATGCGTTGCCCCCACTTGTAAATCCAAAGAAATGGTGTTTCCTTTAGCTGTCCTTCTGGCTGTAGGAACGATCCCGCCGCTTGCCCCAATTGTAACGGACCGTTTCAGCAGACAAGGGGTTAAAATCCGTTTAGGCGATATGCCCCTTTCTGAGAGACAGGCACAGCTACTGCAGAACACCAAACTCCCGAACTGGATACAAAATAGCACTCCAAACTGGAACCTCAGGAATAGCTGCTAGCAGACGAACAGGAAAAGCAGACATCAGCTTACACTCCTAGCAATCAATCTCCAGCAGCATACGGTGAATCCCCCCAAGAACGAGACAAGGCTCAGTGTTGAGGCTCAAGCAGTGGTCTGAGGTGCTGGCACCTCCTGGTTTTTATTACGGTTGTGCACATACAGGACACACCCAGGGGGAGGCATAAAATAACCAATCAAGTAACAGTACAACCCACACATCCCCTCCCCTCAGATAAACAGTTAACATAATTATTACATACAGTAAAATACAGTTTCCACACATACTCTGTAACTTTAAAACCATACATCACATTCACATAAAAATACATATCCACAATCAATCCATTCAGGGTAACAACATATTAAAAATTGGCATGAATCAGACCAGGGGTTCAAAAGTTAGTAAAAGTATCTTTTGGGCCCTGGCTGGCAGCATGGCAAAATCTGGCTCATACAGGTTTTGCAGAGGCCTCTATCCTGGAGACAATGGGGGGAAGTTATCTTATTATCCAGGGATAGAGGCAGACTCCATTGAGCACATGGCTACACAAAGACAGTAAAACACTTTAAAATACATAAAGTTACTTTTTATACATAACACACAGACATGTAACATATCCCCAGATAGCTGGGATCTGAACGCACAAAACTACCGAATAGCGCGCAGATCCTATTCACACAGTTCAATTGCCATGGAGCTAAAGTCTTTCCCATAGTCTTTCATTATATGAATAGGCTCCATGGCATAGCTATCTGGGGGTATCACCGCTCACACAGGGCAAGTACCGAATGGCCCCACTGTGTTTAAAGGGCCAGAATGAGTGACATGCACTCTGTTAGGGCCGAATACGTTTTTTAAAAGGGTCCAATCTCCCAGGGACCATAATCACATGGCAAGAGGCTGGCAAGCAGTCCTCTCCAGGCCCAAGTGGCGAAGGGCACTTCGTCACAGTCCCCCTCATTATTTTTAGGGTGAGGGGGTAGGTAGGGGTTAATTTTTGGGGGGAGGGGGTGACTAGGGGTTTGGGGACCCCTAGTCACCTGGGGGCCAGGGGGGAGAACAATAGGTCCCCCCCCATTATTTTACTTTAGGCTCCAACCCGCCGTTCAAGGGTGGGGGGCGGCAATAGGTTCCCCCTTCAGGTTAGAAGCCCCCACTCGCGCGGCTTGGGGGGGACATGTTTTTTTTTTTACAGTGAGCAGCCATAGGCGGTATAGCAAGTAGGGGCATAATTTACTAATACTAAGTAATATTTACTTAGTATTAGTAAATTTGGCAAAAAGACCAATTCAGATCTTTCAGCATTTTACTAGATAGCTCCCTAATACCGTGGGAATTAGGGAGTTATCTACTTATTCATTCCTGTCATTACATTGACTGGCTAAGTAACTTACATGTTATATGAATGTATGTTACTTGGTTGTTGTAAGTGTTGCAAATGCTTACAGCTGAATCCTGGCTATGTTTGTATACTTTTTATTTAAACTTGTACCCACTGGGTAAGTATACTAGTACTTAGGCAATACTGTGCTTTCGGAACTTCGGCAATGCGACACTTCGGAACTTCAGCTATTCGGAAGTACCCGAATTTCCAAATTGCCCGAAATTAGTCCGAATTCATATTCGGACCAAAACTAATTGCACATGTCTAGAAATTGGCATAGTATAAAAAAGTAAACACGCATCTCCTGCAGCATATATATTATACATGGAAACTGAATTGTATAATGTAAGGGCAGCAAACCAGGAGAACAACATATCGAGGTGATTTATAAAAAATAAAATATAACATTAGTAACAGGAAGAAAGAAATAGAAAGTCTCTGTGCCTAGCTTAAGAACACTAGTGAGCAATAAAACAACAGTAAGGCACATGCCATCCCTTTAACGCCAGCCCAGATACCTGCCCTCCAGTTTGTAGGTAGCTAAAAAAAAAAACATGTGCTCACCGTCACCACTGGCCCATTCCAAGGGACGGTAGGCACCACAGACAATAAACGGAAGTGAAAGTCTAAAGGGTTATAGGGGGGGACAGGGTAGGCTGCTATACATACATGATCAAGGGGTTGGGACGGAGGGTGAAGCCGATGCGGGCAGGAGAGCCCCGAAGGCATCCCAGGGCGACTTTCCTATAAAAGATCGAGGTAGGGGAATTTCTTCCGGAGGGATCCTTAAGGATTCCCTAGTAGGGTATTAGGGATGAAACCAGCGACTTTGAGGCGTCAAGAGCGGTTACATAGCTGAAAAGAGACTTGCGTCCATCAAGTTCAGCTTTCCTCACATATGTTTTTGCTGTTGTTCCAAAAGAATGCAAAAAAACAGTCTGAAGCGCTTCCAATTTTGCAACAAACTAGGAAAAATTCCTTCTTGACCCCAAAGTAGCAGTCTGATATCTCCTTGGATCAAGCAGCTATTATCCCACTAATTAGAAATGATATCCCTGTATGTTATGTTTTTGCAAGTATTTATCCAATTGCTGTTTAAACATCTGCATGGACTTTGATAAAACTGCCTCTTCAGGCAGAGAATTCCATATTCTTATTGCTCTTACTGTAAAAATACCTTTTCTTTGTCTTAAATGAAATATCCTTTCTTCCAGCCTAAATGCGTGACTTTGTGTCCTATGTATAGCTCTGTTTATGAATAGATTTCCAGATAATGGTTTGTACTGGCCTGAAAATATTTGTATGTTTTCATATCCCCTCTGTGGCGCCGTTTTTCCAAACTAAAGAGATTTACATTTTTTTTACCTTTCTTCGTAACTAATATGCTCCATTCCTTTTATCAATTTTGTAGCTTGTCTCTGCACTTTTTCTAGTGCCATGATATCCTTTTTTAGAACAGGTGCCTAAAATTGCACAGCATATTCAAGGTGTGCTCTTACCAGCAATTTATAGAGGCAAAATTATATTTTCATCCCGAGAATTTATGCCCCTATTTATACATGACACACCTTACTGGCATTAGCAACTGCAGATTGACATTGCATATTGCTGCCTAATTTGTTGTCTATAACAATTCACAAATCCTTCTTGTGTGTGGTTATCCCTAATTCACTACCATTTAGGGTGTAAGTTGCTTGTGAATTCTTGACCCCACAGTGCATAACTTTGCATTAATCTACGTTAAATTTCATCTGCCATTTTAGTACGCAGTCCCCCAATCTATCTAAAGACTATCTATCTATCTGAGCACACCCCGTCCATCCCTCAGCTGCCTACATCACTGGCCATCCATGGGCCCCATACCTTCTCAAATGTCTTCATTGTGCCCCTCACCTGGGCCGTTAGCTTGTCCATCAGAGAAGTGTCCTTGATTTTTTTGGACTACTGCTTCCACCGAAGAAGTCTCCCTCTGAAGCCAAACTTGTGCTAACGCCCTCCTGGCAGCCAAATTTAATTTGTGTAAAAGTTTTTGCTCTGTTTTCATCCACTCATCCAAGGGTCTAGCCCAGGGGTACCAGGGTTACAATTCAGTGCCCCAGAAGAAATTATTTAGGTAATGGCGGCTGCACGGGTTGGGAACCCGGTGAGCCGCGATGGCCATGGGCCGACAGGGGAGATCACAGGATCTCCCCTGCCGGTCTGTGCAGAGCCAGCGCTATCCTAGCACTGGCCCTGCTGTGTGCCTTCATGGGCTGGTGGGGAGATCAAAGATCTCCCCCACCAGCCCACCAGCACTGACAGGAAGCCTGCAGGAGAGGGAGGGAGGGAGGGAAGGAGGAGCTGGGAGGTGGAAAGGTCCTCCCGCGAGTTCGGCAATTCTGAGCGTTGCCGCGGGTTACCACAGCAACACTCTGAGTATCTCGCGGGAGGACTAAATGCTGTCTGCAGCCAGAGGAGCTGCAGGCAGAGTAGTGCTATTCATCTCCACCACACCACCAGGGCAATGTCCCCCCTCCCAGAGGAAAAGGTAAGGAGTGGGGACATACAGTGTATTTATACTTTTTTTTTTTTTAATAGTGCTTTAAAAATATTTAAATTACTCCTATCCCCCCCCACACACACACAATACCCATCACAAACACAGCACCCCTCTCACACACACACACACACTCAGCACCACTCACACACACAGCATCCCTCTCTCTCTCTCTCACACACACACAGCACCCCTCACACACACAGACACCATGCACCTCACCCCTCACACATAAACACAGCACCCAACACACAGAGCATCCTTTACAAACACAGCACCCCTCACACACAGAGCAGCCCTCATGTACAGAGCACCACACACACACACACTGTGTATCTGCATGTGTGTGTCACTGTTTTAATGTGTGTATCTGTATGTCAGGGTGTGTATCCTTAAGTGTGTCATTGTATGAATCTTTGTGTCTGTGTATCTGCATGTGTGTCAGTGTGTATCTGTGTGTCAGGGTGTGTATCTGTGTGTCAGGATAAGTATCTGTGCATGAAGATGTGTCAGTGTCTGTATCACACACAGATGCACACCCTGGCACACATGCAGATACACATGCAGATATACAGAGACACACACATTGACACACATATACATACACTGATACACAGGCACATATGTACATACACTAACACACTTAATGTTTAATACTCTGACACACATACAGACACATACCATGACACACATGCAGATACAAAGACACATAGATGCATACACTGACACACTTGTATCTGCATGTGTGTCAGGGTATGTGTCCTTAAGTATGTTAGAGTATGTATATATGTGTCTGTGTATCTACATGTGTGTAAGTGTATGTATCGCTGTGTATCTGCATGTGTGGCTGTGTATCTGCATGTGTATCAGAGTGTGTATCTGTTTGTCAGTGTGTGCAGGGGCGGGCTGGGCCGGGGGGCAGGGAGGCAATTGCCCCCCAGGCCGCCCGAAATTATTTTAGGACCGGCCGCGGTGGGCCGGCCCTTTAAATGCTGCAGCCGCCGAGCGCTCTGTAAAGAGCGCTCAGACGGCTGCAGCAGCTTTTCCCTCCCTCCCCTCCCCTGTAGGTGGCCGAGCTGGTCTCTGGTCCGCGGTCCCGGCCGGAGTGATAGGAAAGTGCACACTGAGTGTGCACTTCCTGTCAGTCCGGCCGGTTACAGGAAACAGAAACTCCTGTTCCGCGCGGAGTTTCTGTTTCCTGTAACCGGCCGGACTGACAGGAAGTGCACACTCAGTGTGCACTTTCCCATCACTCCGGCCGGGACCGCGGACAGGAAAGCAGCTCGGCCACCTACAGGGGAGGGGTTAAGAAGAAGGGAGGGGGGGAATAAGAAGAGGGGAGAGGGTGGGGGGAATAAGAAGAGGGTGGGGGGAATAAGAAGAGGGGAGAGGGTGGGGGGAATAAGAAGAGGGGAGAGGGGGGGGGGATAAGAAGAGGGGAGAGGGTGGGGGAATAAGAAGAGGGGAGAGGGGGGGAATAAGAAGAGGGGAGAGGGGGGGGATAAGAAGAGGGGAGAGGGGGGGATAAGAAGAGGGGAAAGGGGGGATAAGAAGAGGGAAAGGAGGGGATAAGAAGAGGGGAAAGGGGGGGATAAGAAGAGGGGAGAGGGGGGATAAGAAGAGGGGAGAGGGGGGATAAGAAGAGGGGAGAGGGGGGATAAGGAGAGGGGGATAAGAAGAGGGGAGAAGGGGGGAATAAGAAGAGGGGAGAGGGGGGGATAAGAAGAGGGGAGAGGGGGATAAGAAGAGGGGAGGGGGGGATAAGAAGAGGGGAGAGGGGGGATAAGGAGAGGGGGATAAGAAGAGGGGAGAAGGGGGGAATAAGAAGAGGGGAGAGGGGGGGATAAGAAGAGGGGAGAGGGGGATAAGAAGAGGGGAGGGGGGGATAAGAAGAGGGGAGAGGGGGATAAGAAGAGGGGAGAGGGGGGATAAGAAGAGGGGAGAGGGGTGGGGATAAGAAGAGGGGAGAGGGGTGGGGATAAGAAGAGGGGAGAGGGGTGGGGATACGAAGAGGGGAGAGGGGGGGAATAAGAAGAGGGGAGAGGGGGGAATAAGAAGAGGGGAGGGGGGGATAAGAAGAGGGGAGGGGGGAGTAAGAAGAGGGGAGGGGGGAGTAAGAAGAGGGGAGGGGGAGAGTAAGAGGGGAAGGGGGAGTTAGAGGGGAGGGGGGAGTAAGAGGGGAGGGGGGTAAGAAGAGAGGGAGGGGGAGTAAGAGGGGAGGGGGGTAAGAAGAGAGGGAGGGGGGAGTAAGAAGAAGAGAGGGAGGGGGAGTAGGGAGAGGGGGAGGGGGGAGTAAGAAGAGGGGGCAGTAAGAAGGAGGGGAGATAAGAAAAAGGGGGAAGAAGGGGGGAGGGGGAATAAGAGGAGGGGGAGGGGGGATAAGAGAAAGAAGGGGTGAGTAAGAAGAGGGGGGAGTACGAAGGAGGGGAGATAAGAAAAAGAGGGGGATAAGAAGAAGAAGGGGAAGTAAGAAGAAGAGGGGGAGTAAGAAGAAGAGGGGGAAGGGGAGTAAGAAGAGGGGGGAGTAAGAAGGAGGGGAGATAAGAAAAAGAGGAGGGAAGGGGAGGGGGAGTAAGAAGAGGGAGAGGGGGAATAAGAAGGAGGGGAGATAAGAAGAAGAAGGGGGGTAAGAAGAAGGGGGGTGTAAGAAGAAGGGGGGTGTAAGAAGAAGAAGGGGGAGTAAGAAGAAGTAGGGGGAGTAAGAAGAAGTAGGAGAGTTAAGAAGCTCTAAGGGACAGAAGGGACAGCTCTATGGGACAGGGGGCAAGACAGGGAGCTCTTTCACACTATGCGCGCACACACACACACACACACACACACACAATGCATCCCTATACATACACAGAAACACACAATGCATCCCTATACATACACAGAAACACAACATGCTTCCCTTACACACAGAGAAACACACAATGCATCCATTACACACACACACAATGCAACCCCCACACAAAGACAATGCATCCTTTGCACACATACACAGAAACAGACAATGCAAACACACACACACACACACTGCTTTTCTTACATACACACAGAAACACAATGCATCTCTTACACTCAATGCACACACATACAGACACACACCTTGCATCCCTTATGCATACAAACACAGATTCACACAATGCATCCCTTACACACAACCAGAAACACATAATACATCCCTTATACACAAATACACACTGCTTCCACTACACACAAACACACTGCATCACCTGCACAAACTGGTATCCCTATAAACTACATACCATAAGCACACATATTAGATCCTCTACAATAACTCATAACACATCCCCTACACACTCCACTCCCTGTGAGCGAACTCATGGGTGGAACATATAAGTGGACTTATGAGTGGGCCTTATGGGCATACTCACCGTCAGGCCCTGGGGCCCAGACCTTGAGCTGTGTAAGAGGCCCCAAAAAAATTGAGCTGCTTCTAATTCTCCCAGAACATTGAATTTTGTGACCACATTTGCAAACAGCCTCCAGAGATCCTGTTCTACACCAGACCAGTGGAGCCAAACTGCAGCTCATCATCATCCTCATCTAATTGTAAGTAGGCAATCTAGTATATTATTAGTGACACTAATCTATAATTTACCTCACATTAAAGGGACACTATAGCTTAATGAAGTGGTTGTGGTGTCTATAGCTGGTCCCTGCAGGCTTTTTAATGTAAACACACACTGTGTGCAGCACTGGCGTTAGTTCATATGGCAGATCATATGGGTGGGGCATTGTGATGTCACATGGGGGGGCGGCAAATTTATATTTTGTCTAGGGCGGCAAAAATCCTTGCACCGGCTCTGATCCTGGGCAGGTGCACCAGTCTACTGGTGACCCACAGGAGGGGAGTTCACTGATTGCACTGCACTCTCCTCCTGCCCAGACCCGTCTTGACTGCAGTGCAAGTGCCCTTTGCCCCTAATTTACAGTGGCTCACACTCACAACAAGCAGTGCCTGGAGCCCTTTGCAGAGACGGAAACAAAGAGGTTCTGCAGCAGCTGGCCGTCCTGCAAGCATTACATTAAACAGCTGTTCCCCATGCAGCCACACGTGGCGTTGTGCTGGGAGACTGTGATTACTCTTCACTTCCTCCCAGCCTACAGAGCAGCGCATGGGGGAGAGAGAGGAGGAGGCATGATTTAATCTTACAATAAATCCTCTAAGCAAACCTTTATAAATTTGGGGGGATCAGCTCTGTTTCCACAGTTTATTGGTGTTTACTCTGATGTCTGTATTAATATTGAGGGATGTCTAAGTAGTAACGTCAGTGTGTGTCAGCAGGGCCAGCCGTTGGGGTGGGCAAGTTGTGCGGTCACGCAGGGTGCCATGACAACAGAGGCACCCGGCGGCCAACACAGCTCACAAGTTGGGTACACCAGCATATTTAATTTAAACGATTCGCTGGTGGTCCACTGGCGCGCACCAGCAGTCGGTGCAGTCAGATCATATCCTCTCCCTCGTGGTTCCAGCGCTCAGTTAGTGAGTCAGAGCACAGGCTCAGAGATTCTCAGCCTGTGCTCTGACAACATTGAAAGTCAGAGCCGTGAAGGAGTGGGTATGGCAAAGAGCTACTGATTAGCATAACATCAATATCCGTTATAAAACCAGGAAAAGGTGGGCATGGATGGTGAACTGATTTGGTGGCGCAATGGGCCACTTGACTGGTTTTGCCCCCCAGGCCTAAGGCTGCCAGCCCTCCCCTGAGTGTGTGTATCTGTATGTGTGTCAGGGTATGTATCTGTATGTATCTCTGTGCATCTGGATGGGTGTCAGTGTGTATTTGTTTGTCAGTGTGTCAGGGTATGTGTCTGTATGTGTGTCAGTGTATGTATCTATGTGTGTATCTGTATGTGTGTCAGGGTGTGACTGTGTATCTGATACACAGATGCATACACTGACACACAGCTACATACACTGACACACAACTACATACCCTGACACACATACAGACACACACCCTGACACACATACATATACACACATATACACAGACCCACAGATACATACCCTGACACACAAGCAGATACACATAATGACACACATATACATAACCTGACACACATATACATACGCTGACACACATACAGACACAGATACCCACACTGACACACATGCAGATACAGACACATAGATACATACCCTGACACACATACAATGTCTGTATCTGCATGTGTGTCAGTTTATATGTGTGTCAGTGTCTGTATCTGTATGTCTGTGGGTATCTGTGTGTCATTATGTGTGTCAGTGTCTGTATCTGTGTGTCTGTGTATCTGCATGTGTATCAGTGTATGCATCTGTGTTTCACTGTACTGCATATGTGTCAGGGTATGTATATTTGTGTCATTGTGTGTATCTACCTGTATATGTGTCAGTGTGTGTATCTATGTGTCTGTGTAATTGCATGTCTGTCAGTGGTTTATTCTGTCTGTATCTGTATGTGTGTCAGTGTTTGTATCTGTGTATCTCTATGTATGTTTTTGTTTGTGTGTCTGTGTATGTCAGTGTTTTTATCTGTATGTGTGTGCATCATTGTGTCTTTACATCTGTACCTGTATGTATGTTGGTGTGTGTATCTGCATGTGTGTCAGTGTTTGCATCTGTGTATCTGCAGGTGTGTGTGTATCTGTATCTATATGTGTGTCAGTGTTTGTTCATGTGTGTCAGTTTGTGTGTCTGGGGCAGAGGAGTAGCAGGGAGAGCTTGGGTCAGAGGATAAGCAGGGAGAGCCTAGGGCAGAGAAAAGGGTATTTGGGACAGAGGAAAGCAAATACATTTGAAATAAATAAAACAAACTATATTAATTACAAACATTTTGCTAATGGGAGGGGTACAATTTATGGAAATGGACTGCCAAGGGGTATTCAAGTGAAGAAAGGTTGGGAACCACGGGTCTAGCCAATAAAAACACCCAAGGGTCTAACTTAACGGCTTTACCAAGAACATCCCTCAACAACTCTTTGATCCTTATCCAATATCTTTGCAGGTCTGGACACATTCCCACCACATGTGGATATTAGTTCCCCTTTGTCCGCACCCTCTCCAACACAAGTGTATGGGGATCCTA
This sequence comes from Pelobates fuscus, assembly GCF_036172605.1. NCBI lineage: Eukaryota > Metazoa > Chordata > Amphibia > Anura > Pelobatidae > Pelobates > Pelobates fuscus. The sequence continues at coordinate 285,107,338 of NC_086321.1, read as the reverse complement.
TTCATTCTATATAATTTAACAGAGGTAGTGTACCATCTAAACATGGTCTTATAGGACTGCTCCTGTAGAGTGACGCAGATAAAGGTCGCGTTTGTTTCCCAAATTTCCTGCCACTCAACCCGCTCCAAAGATTTGCCTTAATCAGCTTCCCACTGGTCGATATATGTTAGCTCCCCCCAATCCGAAGTATTGGTGCTAAGGTGGACATATAAAGCCGTAATCAAGCCCCTCAGGAATTGCTCCCTAATGCACATTTTCTGAAGAAAGTTAGCTGCTGTGTATAGAACATAGACAAAATCCCAAACATCCACTCCAGGGGGTGAATGGGAAAGAGTACAACCTTAAAAAGAATAGTAGCTAAACAAAAAAAAAGTGGGAATTTTTTAAACTAAAAATAGAGCCACTAATCCACCACATATGGTCCTAAAGTAGGATAAAAACGTGTCTATGTGCCAGGTTAAGGGGATAGCCCTATGAGGACAGATAGACGGCCCAGGAGTAGGTATGCTCAGGTGGGATACCCTGCTGGCAACTAAGTCCTGGTGGGGGTGGGGGGTGGAGAGATGAAAACACACGGAGATAGTCTAGATTTTGCTCATAAACAGATATATGGGAAAGCCCATCCCATGGAGTCTTGCCAGCAATAAATAGAGGGCTAGGTCCAAGCAAAAGAGGCATTACCTCCAAAATAGTATTGAAAAATAAGCAAAAAATGCTACAAAAAATAAATCACCATACCCCACAAAGAAAATCTGTCCCTAATACCTCGGCACCGCACTAGGCTAGTGCCTACCTAAACCAAGGACCCTACAGAGATGGCTCAAACATAACTAAAAGTGATACCTAATGTGAACAAAAAGTGAACATTAAAAACAAAAAATTAAAAATATTTAATTTGGGGGAGTATCATGTGACGTACCCTACTGTTAATTTTCGGAGCTATTATCTTAGCTGCTGTGTAGCCACCTTTTTAACTTGATCCTCCTGAGTATAATCTATGAGTTGCATATACCTGAATAAATATGAGGATTTTAGAGTAGCCCTAGGTAACCATTGAGCCCCACTCATATAGATGGCAAAGTCTCTGCAATCCAGCATATTCTTTGCCTTTAAAATTGCGTGCTCTCATACCCGGGGGAACGACCCATTCTTCAAGAACGGTGTCATCGGGGAAGGAGAGAAAGTTCAGTCATATTTCAAAGCTGTAGCGTCCCACAGTTCCAGGGATACCAAGATTGCAGAGCAGAACGTTCGAAGGGAAGGTCTATCGTCCCTAGAAGAACTGTGGTAGGTCTGAACCCATTATCAGAGACTCAATGTCCACCAGGGTGAGAGTTCCACAGGACTATCTGTGTCAATTGGGCCGCTAAATAGTAGAAAAATAGATTGGGCAAACCCAACCCCTCTTCACCTTTGCCCGGTACAGGACATTGCGGGACACTCTATGCTTTTTATTTTGCCATATGAATTTGCCAATGGTCTGTTGAAGAGAGGACAGATTGGATTTAGTTAAGTCGACTGGTAGGGCTTGAAATATAACCAAAATTCTAAGGAGTACATTCATTTTTATGGAGTGAATCCTGCCTATACATGAGATTGGTTTGTCTACCCACTTCTCCATATCCTCAATAAGGGCTCTGATCATAGGGATGTAATTTTGTTGGTATAATCAGGTAGGATCTGCTGTCAACCATACTCCCAGGTACTTGAGGTGATTATGGGCTATATGAATGTGGTATGTGTGACCAATGTGCACCGTGTCCGCTGCCGAGAGGCCAAGAGGAAGGACACTTGACTTTTTCAAGTTCACCTCGTAGCCTGTTAGTTCGCTATATTTCTCCAACACTGCCATCCGTGCTGCCACGGATTCCCTAGGGTGCATTAAAGTTAATAACACATCATCTGCAAAGCCTGATACCACGAACTGGTGTCCGCCCTCCATTAGCCCCCGTATACCCGAGTTTGCTTGCAAAAGTGGTTCCAAAGAGAGCACGAACAACAGGGGAGACAGGGTGCACCCCTGCCTGGTGCCATTGCTCAATGTAAACGGTGTGACCTGAGCTCCTGAGATCCGGATCTGCACCCTAACATTTGTGTACATTGCTCGAATTGCTGCTAAATATGGAGCAGGGGTGCCGATGTGCGTCAACAATGCAAACAAATAAGGCCACTTCACCCTGTCGAACGCTTTCTCGGTGTTGAGCAACAGGATCAGTATTGGCGTATTGGTGTTGAGCTGTTTCCATATGATATCTACATTGCGTCTGGTATTCTCAAACAATTGTCTGCCTGGGACAAATTCTACCTGATCCGTGTGGATCAGGCACGGCAGCAAGGGGTTCAATCTGTTCGCAAAGATCTTTGCGAGAATCTTGGAGTCATGGTTTATTAAATAAATAGGGCAAAAGTTAGCCGGTCAGAGTCGGTCTTGCCGGGTTTCGGCAATAGGACGATATCTGCCAGAGACATGTCCCTGTCTGGGGCGCCCCCTTCCATAAGGTCATTAAACCATGACTCCAGATAGGGTTCCAACTCCTCGTGAAATGTTTTGTAATAACTCCCGTGAAAGCCATTGGGGCCGGAGCTTTGTTGCCTTTCAGGGAAGAAAGCCCGGATGCCATCGGCTTCCATCCTAGCATTAACAGAATCAGGGCTAGTGTGGTTGTATAACTTTGCAAAGTACTCCGTGAAAACCTTAGCTATATCAGCAGGATTCGTGAGATAAGCAGAGTCCTTGATTTTCGTGATGTGCGTTTTACGGTGTCTCGGGCGAAGAGATCTAGATAACAATGTGTCCATTTTATTTGATTTCTCATAATAGGTTCTCCTGTACCAAACTATGACTCATGCCGTGTCTTCAAGTAGTGTTTCCCGAATTGACAACTGCAATGTGCGTACCGCGCTCAAGTTAGAAGGGGAAGGGTCTGATTTATGTTTCTGTTCCACGGTCCTTAAGGATTCCAAGAGGGTTGATTGGGATTTTCTTTTTTTCCTCAACGTGGCTTCGCAAATCAATATGGCTTGATTCACCGCCCATACCGTCGCAGGTGAAGGACCTGGCGCAGTGTTTCTAGTGAAATACTTGTTTATCTCTTGACGTATGGTGGTAAGTATCTCTGGGTTGTTCAATTTTCAAGACCAGGGGTCGCCACACACAATTTATCCAGCGTCAAGGTAACGTTGGTGTGGTCCGACCAGGTAATAGAGCCCACTGCAGACCCCAACACCCTCAGCAGAACAAGGGAGTTTACCAAGAAAAAAATCAATCTTTGAGTAGGTATCATGTGGGGCCGAATAAAAGGTGTAATCAAGCTCATCGGGATGGTGAGCTCTCCAGACGTCAATAAGTCCAGTTTGTTGCAAAAATGTAAGGAGCTTGTGCCGTGGGCTTCCCCGTTCGCATAGTAGGGGACAACAGGATAAATTGCTCCAATCGACAGCAGGACACGGCACAGCATTTAAATCCCCCCCCGCCACCACCATCCCATGGGGCAATGCCGTAAGAATATCAAGGAGAGCAGACCAGAATTCTCTGGAAGGGTCAGTGGGATTCAATGTGTTTAGGATATGGATATTCTGAGAAAATAGAGTACCTGACAACAGTACACAGTGGCCCCCCGGGTCTGAAAGCACCTTACTGACCCTAAACGGGCATCTGTGGTGAATTAAGACCGCCACTCCGTTCCTCTTATTATGCGCCTTAGCCTCTTAGGTTGTGTTGTAGATATGATCATTTAAGGCGAATCTGGTGGACACAGGGATATGCGTCTCCTGAAAGAAAGCCACATCCGGGTCAAGGCGTTTAAGCTCCCAAAACATGAGGCACCTCTACTTAGGGGCGTTCAGTCCCTTAACATTTAAAGAAGTTAATTTCAGAGGCATATTATCACATGAAAGATATAGCCATTTAGCAACTGTTTCCCTGCGACTCATCTAACATTAGAATTGTTCAACAGGAAGCCGTTAGATGTTAGGGATAGACCCATCCCCAGGACGTGCAACTCCACAGCCTCATCTTCCGCAAGCCCCACGGCAATTTCCCCCGGGGAAGGGTAGGTAAGGGAAGGGATAGGTTAAAAGAAAAACCAGCAATAATAGGATAGGGCAATGTGTCCAGGTCCGGACCGGAACAATAGCATGGCCAACCCTGCATCAGGCCACCGTAAGAACCTATAAGGGAACAGGAGCCCTCTATTTCCCTTGGCCAGGGTCCAACTATCATCAAACCCTCCATGCCCAACCATGTACGACCAGTTGCACACATAAGCAACCTAATGAAGCCAGAACGGTAAAACTCCCACAACTCCCTCCCCTCTATTTTAGTAATATTCCCCCGCTCATGTGTGTTTTGGTTGGTTTTGGTGTTTTTTTTTTTTTGTATTTTTAAATTTTTGGGTTTACGTTCCTCCTCTCTGTCTACCCCATCTATTTGCTTCTCCCTCCATTTGGGGACATGGTATCAACATTAATGACTAAGGGCTGAGGTGAGTCAGTGGAGCCCGCTGCTATAAGATATTGGGGCTGTACTTGCTGTATGGAAAATGCTATTCTTTACCCCTGTGAAAGCCTTCATATGGTGTAGCTGACCCCATCTGAGTGGTTGGCCAGAAGACACCCCAACACCTCCGGTCTCCTCACCCCGACCCCCCACGTCCCGCAGCAGTCCATCCCCAACCTTGTGTCCGCCAGGGCCTGGGCAAAACCAGGCCTCTCCCTCCAAGGTAAGAAATTTCAGGGGATGTTACAGCCCTAGCCAGCTCAACAGAGGTAAGCAAATTCCCCCTCCCCCCGGGCATAGCAGCCCAAAAAACCTCTTGGGGCAAGCAGACGGTGACAAAAGCCCGTCGCCCAACACAAAACCTAGCACACCCCTATCCCCTACCGGCCCTCGGCAAGACTACTCTACCGCCTCCACTTACCCACTGTGAATCAGTTATGTGGGAGAGGGCGCAATTGCCAGGGGTAATGCCAGGTCTGCTGGGGGCTGGATGCCCAAATCTTTCAGGTAGGCCGCAGGATCACCTTCTGGGTGTAGCACTCGTGTACTCCCATCCTTGAAGGCCAGTAGCCAGAAAGGGTGGCCCCATTCATATTTAATGGAGTGCTGCCGAAGGAGCTCGGTGACCGGCCTGCAACGTAGCCGGGGTCAGATCTTGAAAAACTGTGATCTCTGAGTTCTTATGCCTTATTGGGCCCTCTCTATCCCGCCATAAGAGTGCCTCTTTGGTTTGGAAGAATTGGAACTTGACGATCACATCCCTGGGCATCTTATTATCCGCTCGACTGGCGCGAAGTGCCCAGTGGGCCCGCTTAATATGCCACATGTGGTCTGGCACCTCCGGAAGCAGAGGTTTGCAGATGGCCGTCACCACATCAATTAAAGAGCCTCACCCCTCCTGCTCCGGGAGGTCGCGCAGGCAAAGGTTATTACGCCTGGACCGGTTCGCCAGATCTCCCAAGGCGATTTCAGCTGCCGCCAATCTGGACGTGAGGCGATTGATCTGAGCAGCAGCTTTATTGTGGGCCACAGCCGTGGACTCCAATTGGTGCTCGTGCCCAAGGCCTGGATCTCCGCCTTGACTTCGTCAGTGCTTCTGACTATCTCCTAGGCAAGAACGGTGTTGTCAGGTTCCTATACTGACTAGCAAGACCTGTCTTCCATTTGACACTGTTCCTTTAAATTCAGTACCTGTTTCTCGCCTCTAGTGGCCTCCCGAGCCATCTTGGGTTTCTGGTCGCAGGGCTCAGGTCGCAGGGCTCAGGTCGCATGCTCTGCTCCAGCTGCTTCTTGGGCTGTTTTTTGGGGCCCGTTTATCCATGCTGCTTCTCCCCAGGTCGGGTAACCTTTAACCCCTTAAGGACACATGACGTGTGACATGTCATGATCCCCTTTTATTCCAGAAGTTTGGTCCTTAAGGGGTTAAAGCCATGTAATATTGCTAATGTTTGCTGTTGGCCTCATGGTCCTTGCGGAGCTTCACTCGGACGCGTCCTGCTCGCTCTGACAGTAGACCACGCCCCCACGGGTTTCTTATTTTAGGCACAAACTGAATAGGTCTGAACATAAATATTTACATTTTTAGTCATGAATGGTCACCAAAAATGTATTTTTACCAAGTCCAATGTTTTGACGAATAGAGCCCATTTCACTTGCCTGGGATGTAACCTCTTGGCCTTTTGTAGGTGTTCCAGATTTTCGTGATCTGTGTAGATGGTTACTGGATGAATGGCTCCCTCCAATAGATGATGCCATTTCTCAAGGGCTCGCTTAATGGCAAGTAATTCTTTATCTCCAATGTCATAATTGGCTTCTGCAGAAGACAATCTTTTAGAGTGAAATGCTAGGATGGCCCCGGTTGCCCCTTCAGGTACATCAACCTCCACAAAATATGGTTTCTCAGGATCTGGGAGGGATAAAAATTAGAGCGGAAATAAAAAGCTGTTTTAGGCTGTCAAAGGCTTTTTTGTGCTTTTTTATTCCACAGAGAGGTGAAGCTTTACTGGAAAAGTTTGTATGAATTTTCTATATAAGTTTGCGAAACCAATGAAATGTATGTATTTTGTATGTAGGGATGGACTAAGAAGTAACAGCTTCAGCCTTACGAGTGTTCATTTCTACGTGGCCAGGGGTTTGTATCACAGTGCGGCGGACGTTTTTGGCGCGTCTCAGTCACTTGCCGGACGCCATGTGTTTCTTGGCATCCTGGGAGTAAGGGATGCGCTTCACCTCCCTCCCGGTGGCCGGTTGTCTCCTCCACTCCTTGGCGGAACGCTATTGGCACAAGGCGCGCCGCGCTCTCTCCAGTCTCCCCAGACACGCCATGTGGCGTGCTGGGGAAGGGGCACAAACTCTGTCCGTCTGCCAGCGTACTTCCCCTCTAGCAGACGGACTAGGTAGCATGTATGCCATGTATCCCATACTGCCCCAGGATTCCTCCAGGCTAAAAGAACCCTGTGGGACCCATGCTGGTTTATCTGGAAGGAGTGTGGGGATCACTGGCTTTCAGCTACAAATAGACATAGCATAATAGTAGAAAATAATCCAGGCACTCCAAATTGTTCAAAAATAATGGGCAATTTTATTGGACCCAAGAACCACACAACATTTTGACCCCTTAGGGCCTTTGTCAAGCTGGATTATTTTCTACTATTATACATTACACGTGGTCTCTTTGGTACTGGGACTGATCCGGTAGCACCATGAGATTCCATAGCGAAGGGATGAGTGCAGTTCCACCATATATATATATCAACAAATGGACATAGCGTCCTGCCCACATAGGGGGGTGTGGACACCTAGTTACCCAGAGGAGCCTTCCACTTATATAGGCTCTTAGATCGCTCCTTATGCTCCCATTCCCCTTTCCTCATTTAAGCACAGACCACCCTAGGTTCTGTGCTTCGTTGTTTTGTTGTTCCCTGGAATACAGAGCCAAATCCTGCTTGAAGTCATTTGTTCACTTTCACCAGTGTATTTGGTTAACCCCTGCAACTATGTTCCTGCAATTCTGCTACAACTTCATTCAAGCACTTGCCCAGTGCTGAAACTCTGGTAAAACACTTTATTTCACTTTAAGGACTTTAATTTCTTATGAAAATATTGCCGTATTTTCCATTTCTATTTCGCATTGGGGCTTTTCTATTATACTTATTTGCTTTAAAATAAAAACCTTAAATTCAATGACTGTGTTCGTATAAAATCTCTGCATACCAAGCCCATTCACTCTAAAACCCATGACAGTTAGGATGAATCCCAGAAACTCTACATGTTGTGTATGAAATATACATTTCTCCAGTTTAACATATAGATGGTGCTTTTGTAAACATTCCAACACAGTTTTAACATATAGTTTATGTTCTTGGATAGATGATGAAAAAATTTGTATATTGTCTAGATATATTACAATGTACTGGTCAAGTAAGTCCCTGAAAATGTAATTGACCAAATGTTGGAAAGTAGCAGGGGCATTGCATAACCCATAGGGCATTACTAGACACTCAAAATGTCCATACCTTCTGCGGAAGGCGGTTTTTCATTCGTTGCCTTCTCGGATCCGCACAAGGTTGTAGGCCCCTCTGAGATATAACTTGGTGTAATAGGAGGCATCTTTCATTCTTTTTAATAGTTCTGATATAAGTGAAAGTGGGTATCTGTTTTTAATTGTGATTTGGTTGAGATTGCGATAATCTACGCAGGGGCGTAGGCCTCCATGTGTTTTTACCCACAAAAAAAAAAATTGCCTCTACTGGTGACGTGGAAGGGCGTATAATACCTTTTTGCAGATTTTCTTTGATATATTCCTTCAGTATCTCCAGTTCTGGTTTAGATCATAAATATATATGTCCATATGGAATGGCTGCCCCAGGAAGTAAATCAATTGGGCAGTTGTAAATTCATCTGCGGGGTAGTGTCTCTACTGCTTTTTTGTTAAACACATCTTTATAGGATTTATACGCTTGGGGTAAGATAACCTCTTTTTCATGCTGCATATTAATATCCAGAATGGTATTTAGAGTACCAGAATCATGTTTATTGGTCATTAAACTTTTTTCCTACAATAATTGGAGAGAAAGAGTACTACAGCAGATCCCCATCCGATTACTGGATCATGGAGACATAGCCAAGGTAAATCAATAGTAACAGGGAATAAAGGAGAAGAAACCAAATCAAAGCATAATGTTTCTGAATGTCCCTTCCCACAAGAAACAGTTAACGGTATGGTTTCTTGTAAAACCGCTCCTGATTTTAAAGGACTGCCATCAGACATTTGTATTTGCAAAAGTTTTATTTTATTACATGTAGGTATAGATAAGGTAGTAACCAAAGTAATATCAATGAAGCATCCAGGGCCTGTGAAGGGACTCCACAGTCCCGAGCGTGCAGCCCAGATTCCCCAATTACTCAGAATTGGACAACTGGCACCATCTTTTGAATAATACAGACTGCCTGGAGACTCCTTCCTGCTACAGTTGAAAGCAGCTTTATCTTCTAACTGCACTGATAAATGCAATATAATTCCAGCCTCCTGAATACGGCTTGGGTGAGATTCATCCATTTTTCTATATATTGGCATTTTTTCCTATTTTGAGAGCCTGTTATATCTGTTTTTCATTTTGTTTTTCCCTCTTTTTCCATTTTTTATTATTATTGGCTAATTCTTTCTCAATAGTTGGAATACTATATATAATTTTGTCTGATCAGACTGCCAAATATTAACTATCCTTATCATTTGAGCGGAGTCCAGCGATCATATAGCCCATCTACATTTGGTGGATCCATCGGACTGATTTTGCATCATTTAGATCACTGTAGATAATGTAGAGGAGATGTGTACAAGAGATGAATTGTGTAAGAATCATACGTTATATCAAATGTCAATTTATTTTTGTGGTTCTTAAACCATTCTGTATAGCAATTAGTTTTTTCATTTGGAAATTTCTGAAGATAAAAAAAAAAAAAATCTTTCTTTATTAGACACAAATATTGTATCCGAGTGCGGTATTATTACTTATTTAATTGAAGCATCCACTAGCACCAGAGTCCACCATAGCAGAAAGTTAAATCTTCTGTTCTTTCCACTGTAAGAGAAGAGACGGGGTTAAATGTTGTGTCTCAGAGCTTGGTTTAAGTGAAGATGTATTTACCTTGCTTGGGTGATGGCTGCATAGGACATATTTTAGCGACATGGTTAGGTTTCAAACAATAAAGGCACAGATCATGGATTTTACGCCTTGGAGTTTCTACAGCAGGAATGTGTCCTTTAACGAGTCCCAGTTGCATGGGTTGATCGTTACAGACAGAATGGTTAGAAGATGCGGTGTGGATGTAGGATAAGTGCCCTGGTAGGTGTTAGTTGTGGCACATTCCAACTTCTGTTCCTGTAGGCTTCTATCAATCTATATGGATAGTTGCGTGAGATCCTTCAAAGTGTCAGGTACTCTGACACGGGCAAGTAAGGATGTGCATGATCAAAAAATTTGGTTCTGTTTGGAAATTCAGGTAAGAAAAAAAAAATTAGGCACTTCAGTTCGGTTCAGCACTTCCGACTTTCATGACTTTGGCAATTCTGGACTACGGAATTTGGAACATCTGTAGGGCAACCTAACCTAACTGTAACCCAACCCCTAACCTTAACCCTGCCCCCCTCCCTACTCCTTTACAGGTCTTTTCCCTTCTTTTAAGATCCGTATGGTAGACCAGGCAGTGGAGGTATTGTTTGGATCCTCGTAGAGGGAATCCACAGGTTAGTTGAAGGCGTCCCGATTGTTAAGGAGAAGGCTTTGATTACATAGGAGATTATGGGCCCAAGTTCTGGGTTCCCCTGACTTGAGAGAAATTACAGTTTGTATTTTTATAAAGTTGTTGTGATAAGTACGTGGTTTTAAAGTAAATAATCATTTGCAAGACATAACAAAGGCATCATACTTATTTCATTCTTCTGAAAATTCGTCAGGCAGTGGGACCTGTGGTTCAGGGGCATGAGGTTCATCACCTGGAAGTGGAGTCAGATGAGCTGGATAAGTAGGTGATGCCATCAGCTGTATTTGTCCTGTCTGCAGATCTTGAACTGTCTGACCCAGGGAATACCTGTCACTTGACGTATCAGGGTATTTAAAGCCTCTGCTAGCTCAATGACTGGCTCAGTTGTTATGGCACGGGTTTGGGGTGAATGGGCTCGGAATGCAAACATTTTGAACGGACACAGTCACTGAATTTAAGGTCTCTATTATAATGTAAATAAGTATAATTGAAAAAGCCCCAATGCAAAACAGGAGCAGAAAATAAGGCAAAAGCTCCCTACTGCAATCCAGGACATAGCTCGGATCACCTCCAGTGCCTTATGCAAGGTAGACAATGGAGGACTCTATCAAGCCCTAATACTGGACTGTCACTTTATTGCATTTTAACTACCGTATATACTCGAGTATAAGCAGAGTTTTTCAGCACATTTTTTGTGCTGAAAAACCCCAACTCTGCTTATACTCGAGTCAATTGTCTGTATTATGGCAATTTGCATTGCCATAATACAGACTGGGGCTGCAGAGATGTTACTTACCTCTCCTGCAGCTCCTGTCAGCTCTCTCCTTCTCCTCTGCGCCGTCCGTTCAGCACCTCGGTCAGCTCCCAGTCTCGCGAGACTTACACTGGGAGCTGACAGAAGAGCTGAACGAACGGCGCGGAGGAGGAGAGAGCTGACAGGAGCTGCAGGAGAGGTAAGTAACATCTCTGACAGCCCCCCTCTCCCTCCCACTGAACTGCCAATGCTGGACCACCAGGGAAGGAGAGCCCCCCTCCCTGCCATATATCAAGCAGGGAGGGGGGACGAAAAAAAAATATAATAATAAAAAAAATAATAATAATTACATTTAATAAGAAGAAATAATAAAATAAAAATATTAAAATAATTAAAAATAAAAATAAAATTGCCCATCCCCCACCAAGGCTCTGCAACACACACTGCACTCACACACACACTGTAAAATAAATATTCAATTAATATATTTTTTTAGGATCTAATTTTATTTAGAAATTTACCAGTAGCTGCTGCATTTCCCACCCTAGTCTTATACTCGAGTCAATAAGTTTTCCCAGTTTTTTGGGGTAAAATTAGGGGCCTCGGCTTATATTCGGGTCGGCTTATACTCGAGTATATACGGTACTTGTATATTTTATTTTAAACATTGTATCTGTAACTACTATTTCTGTCACTGTAACATACCGGGGGGTTGGTGTGGTGTGGTGTGTGTGTGTGTGTGTATAAAGATTGTTGGGAATGTGATGGGCTGAGATTGTGAGGAATATAAACACCAAACACAATTGAAAGGCTGTTTATTAATCATTTAATTCATAATGAACAGATTTAAAACAAGTTTAGACAAATCAAAAAAGAAGGAAAAACAAAGAAAAAAAAGACATTGTGCGAGCACAAATGTTCATGTGTTGTTAAAACTCAATAAGCTGCTACAAATAAACAAGAAAAAAAACATTGCTAGCAGAAGCATTCCAGCCAGTGACATAGAAGGGAGGAGTTTATGCTACTTGTTGATCAGCATTGCACAAAAAGGATTATACACAGTAATATTATACTAACTATGCATTTACTCAGAAGGTGGGGTTACAGAAAAGGTAAGGGAGGCGTGGACAATGGACAAAAAAAAAAAAAAAAAAAAAAAAAAATTTTTTAAAAGAGCCCTTCAGCAATGTTAATAAATAAAAGTCCATCTTGCAGGAAGGAAGGTGACCAGAGCCTTATCTATTGAATGCACAGCATGTGCATAAAACCTGATTATCAGCAGCTATACAAGATGTTTCTGTTTCTTTAGATGACTGCAGGTTTCTGGATAGATATATATGTATATATATATATATATGTATGTATGTATATATACATGAAATAAACAATTGCAGATGTCACTGCTATGATTCTTTTTCATTCTTAAATATACAAGACAATTTGAATATAATCAATTCAACCTAGAAACTGAGCAGTACATAGTAGCTGAACAAAATGCTATAGGGGAGGAACACTAAAAAATACTTCCTGGGGAAAACAAATTTATTACGATTACAATTTTTTTTTACCGATGCAGCTGGCTAAATTAAATTTCAAAACATTGCTGCACTACAACAGCATGTATAACTGTAACTATTTCAAATGACCTAAGATGGGTAATTAGAAATATTACAATATTACAAGAAGCTAAAGAGTCTAAGAGTGAAGATAATGCATTTGATTACTATATATTAACTGGAAATATTTTAGAAATCAGATTTTATTGATCTAGTAAACGTCTCTTTGACAAAACAATCTTAACATGGGAGCTTGAGCTGTAGTTTTGAGTCCATTTCTGGCATACAATGGTCTAAAAGGCCACGTCCAGTCAGCCCCTCTCCAAAAGCACCAAGCATGTTTCCAGCGATACACAATGACAATAGGCCACCTTCCACATTGCCTGCCTTCTAGTCTGCTTGTCAACCAGTTTCAAAAACTATTGCGAAAAACTTGACTTTCAAACCTATATAATCCCCAATTTCCACTACTACATCCATTTCTGGGAGGGGAGTTCTTAGCAGGCTAGCCTGGCTTTCTTTCCGTGATGGGTGGGGGCCGAAGGGCTCAGGAAACCCGTCCCTTTTTAAGCATAAAATTCACCTAAACAAAGATTCGTTTATTTTGTGGAGTAGAGTCCAGACAGTAGCCAATCAAAGCATACAGAAAAACACTGAAAAAAAACCCCTCTCCTTAAGGGAGTGTGTATACTCCATTGCTCTGCTACACTGCTTTAGGAAAGAGAGGCATTTGCTGCATCTTAACGCTGAAAGTCCCTGTTCGTGGTGGAATTTTTTTTTTTACTAAAAAAACCCACAAAGTTTTGCAGTACTTTAAGGTCCACCGCAATCAGATACAAAACTAAGGAAAACCCCAGCACTTTCTTGTATCTAGAAATAATTTCTTTAAACCATTCATTAGTGACAGAGCCTGTAGGAAGAGACATGATAATGACCACCTATTTCTCCAAGCCAGTCTGAAAATCAACCCTACATCTCGAAGTTGAGTTCTCCAATAACATGGTGGTTCATTTAGGAGTAGCAAACGTTTTGGTTTAAAATGAAAAAACGTGACCCTGTTTTTCTAGAGTCCTTATAGAAACAAACAACAACTCTGAGATAAGGAATTGTTTTTCTCCAGCTATAATAAAATGGTACCCATGTACCTCATTTGAGCTAAATGGAAAAATGTTAAAGGTCTTTTCACCAGCACTTGCCCAAGCTATGGTAGGGACATTGGCTTGGCTGGCCATTCAAATTTACTAGGATAACAATGGTAATGGTCCCCCCATGTACTACCTATCCCATCTTTAGGCGGATGTGGCTCCACTGATGTACATCTTCTTCTCCTGTCGTTCTCCTCGTCTCAGTGTGCTTGCAGTGGTCTCACTCGCTTTTTTCTCTCTCGATATTTTTGATTTTTTTTATTCCTCTCTCGTTCCTCTCTCTCCTGTTGCTCTCACAGTGGTGCTTCAGTTTTAGCAGTGGAAAACAGGTATCCGTTTTATTTTTTTATTACTCAGAATAAAATGTGGATGAACTAAGTTCCACACAGGCTTAGCTCGTCTTCAACCTTTATATTAGAAAAGAAACAAACTTTGTTAAAAATGAAAGCACTATATTCCAGGGACAAAATACAATTTCTCATATTAAGTAACAGTACACTTGGTTAAATCTCGTGCTTGCCACCTCAAATCTATACAACCCCAATGGCTTTCTGAATTCCATGATACAGTAGGTGAAGCTTTATGAAAAATTGTTGATCATCACAACCACACCACAATGTCTTCTGCAGATGTTATATTCATTAGTAATGACACTAACTTGACTAGTGATGGGTGACTGAAACTAAAGCATGTGTGTCATAAAAGAATACAAAATACCATAGTACTGCAGCTATTACCATTTAATCTATACAATGTGCTAGACAAATTTCTGAAACTAAAATATTCTTCCATTCATTTCATATATTGCAACTGCACATTGGTATGACCAAGTAACAGGTACAAGTATCTTATAACATTACAGAATGACAACAGTAGGACAAATATGGATATTTTTTCAGGAACATGGATTTTTTTTTTTTTTTTTTTTTAATATGCCATGGTTAAACTTTATTTTGTAATTACATTTCACAACTCTTAAAATGTAGAGACCCTAAATACATTTAACCAAAAGACTGATAAATATGGCTAAAATATAATCAAACTTACACGCTAGTACTGTGACAGCCCAGTCACGCCTCCATGTTGATATGCACGCTCTCCCTGGTAAGTTGAATCTTGCGATAATGCAACATCGATCTGAGATTTAAATTCATCACCAAGGTAGCTATCCTAAAATATTAAGAACATATACGCAAGTCACAAAAGAATATTTAGGATGCCACATTACTGACAAACAGATGTCCTCAAAAAGGTCCCCAAGCAATACCTGTGATAATTCTGGTTGAGAAAGACCAGGCTGGCTCATCTGTGATGGTTGGCTCATGGATATATAACCCTGGGTAAGAGGGCCTTGAGAAAATGGCTGGGACACAACATCTTGGCTTGCCTGACTATTTGGCATGTTTCCTTGGCTCATGCCTTGAAGTCCAATTCCACGCTGTTTCTGGCGCCCACCACGAGTTGCTTTTCCTTTTGTCATCCCGCGACCTACATATAAATATTTAGTAAATAATATAATTGATGAGAATACACTACAAGGAGAGGCTGCTAATAAGGGCAATGTTGATGTCTTTGCAGACAATGGAGATTTATATACGGGCAAGTGAATAAATGTGAAATTAAAATTGAATTAAAAGATTAGGCCAAAATAACAAGCAGTGACATCTCATTAATTTTAGCTTGGGTTTTCCAAATAGGCTTTCAATTCACTGCTAATTAAACCCTTATGTGCCCACACTATATTTAGATGTAGTGAAGCATTTCAAATAGTTAAAGAAAAAAAGAAAAAATAAATGATACCAATGTACATCTGCACCAGCACCCTAGCCTCTTATGGAGAATTCCTGCTAGTCTAGTAATTGAACGATTTTGCACTATTTCTACATGTAAGCAGGTGAAGCCAACACTTTACAACACATCTACTGAAAACCTTTGGAAAAACAAACAGGGATAGTATAACACTGAGAAGAACATACCTGCCGCTGGTCCATTGGCTTGTCCAAAATAGCCAGGTGGTGGCATTGGAGGCATGACCAGATTGAATGGTATGGGAATGTTCATGGCAGTGACATGACTAGGCCCAGAGCTGATCATTCCAATTTGGTCATGGGTCTGAAAGTACATATTGGAGGGTCGTCCTGGAAAGCAAACAAATGTTGTGGTTTCTCAAATGCATTAACCAATTTTCTTTCAACTTTGGACGATTTTGCAATATGATCTACATAAACAATATTCTATATTTCACTACTAGCAGTAGTAAGGTGGTATATGTTGCAAGACAATGTGTTAAATGATACCTTGACTGCTTCGATCATAAACTGAACCAGGAATGATAGCTTCACGAGCATCGTACATAGCAGTCGTCATGAAACGGGCACCCTGAAAATAAAGGTACAAATACTGAAAATAATTTGCTATTACTAGAACAGCCTTAACAACTCTGATGTAAAATATGGGGGGGTGGGGGGGAAAGAGTTAAGTGAATTAAAAAAAAAAATCATGGAAAAGTACACAGAACACTAACACTTATTTGTTCATGTCAGGAATATTTCAGAGAAAATGTGCAGGAAACACTAATGTGTGAGTAAATGCATTTTGTGCACATTAAAGGGAGATCAGAGGAGAATCAGTCAGAATTACAGAAGGTATGCATATGAAATGTTAGGATAGAGGGTAATTGCGCTATAGAATCTGAGGAATTATAATAAAAACATTCAGCATTTTAATTAGCATGAAATAACTGCTTTAAAGAGACATTGCCCAAATTAAAAAATAAAATAACTATTTAGTATATATACTGCCAATGAAAACATGCATTCAGTTAATAATGCATTTATCATTGAAGGTACAAAATAGCTTGTAAAAGCAGATGATCTCATAAGTCCCGACAGTACAGCATTCTGATCTGAGAAGGAGGTATGCGGGTGGTGGGGGGGGGATGATATACCGTATTTTTCGCTCCATAAGACGCACTTTTTTCCCCCTCAAAAGTGAGGGGAAATGTCTGTGCGTCTTATGGAGCAAATATGAAGCTTTACTTACCTGTCTTGCAGCGTTGGCCGGCAGCACAGGGCGCACCGCGGTAGTGGAACTTGAATTTCAAGTTCCGGTTTCCGGCGGGACTGAAAGGAAGTGCGCACAAGCTGAGTGCGCACTTCCTTTCAGTCCCGCCGGAAACCGGAACATGAAATTCAAGTTCCACTACCGCGGTGCGCCCTGTGCTGCCGGCCAACGCTGCAAGACAGGTAAGTAATTATAGGACAAGGGGAGGGGGACAGTATGGGAGGGGGATAAAGTCTATGGGGAGGGAGGGGGGGGTGGAAGTCTATGGGGAGGGAGGGGGGGGTGGAAGTCTATGGGGAGGGGGGGGGGTGGAAGTCTGTGGGGAGGGGGGGTGGAAGTCTGTGGGGAGGGGGGGGTGGAAGTCTGTGGGGAGGGGGGGGTGGAAGTCTGTGGGGAGGGGGGGGTGGAAGTCTGTGGGGAGGGGGGAGATGAAGTCTGTGGGGAGGGGGGAGATGAAGTCTGTGGGGAGGGGGGAGATGAAGTCTGTGGGGAGGGGGGAGATGAGGTCTGTGGGGAGGGGGGGAGATGAAGTCTGTGGGGAGGGGGGGAGATGAAGTCTGTGGGGAGGGGGGGAGATTAAGTCTGTGGGGAGGGGGGGAGATTAAGTCTGTGGGGAGGGGGGAGATGAGGTCTGTGGGGAGGGGGGGAGATGAGGTCTGTGGGGAGGGGGGAGATGAGGTCTGTGGGGAGGGGGGAGATGAGGTCTGTGGGGAGGGGGGAGATGAGGTCTGTGGGGAGGGGGGAGATGAGGTCTGTGGGGAGGGGGGGAGATGAAGTCTGTGGGGAGGGGGGGAGATGAAGTCTGTGGGGAGGGGGGGAGATGAAGTCTGTGGGGAGGGGGGGAGATGAAGTCTGTGGGGAGGGGGGGAGATGAAGTCTGTGGGGAGGGGGGGAAATGAAGTCTGTGGGGAGGGGGGGAAATGAAGTCTGTGGGGAGGGGGGGAAATGAAGTCTGTGGGGAGGGGGGGAGATGAAGTCTGTGGGGAGGGGGGGGAGATGAAGTCTGTGGGGAGGGGGGGAGATGAAGTCTATGGGAGAGAGGAGAAGACTATGGAAGGGGGGGACACTATGGGACAGGGGAGAAAAAAAAATATTCTGTACAAACTGTCCCATAGTAAGAAACACTATGGGACAGTTTGTTCAGAATATTTTTTTTCTGGGTTTCTTCCTCTAAAAACTAGGTGCGTCTTATGGTGAGGTGCGTCTTATGGAGCGAAAAATACGGTACCTCACACATAAAACACTTTAGAAAGGATGTGAGGGCTTAAAGGACCACATCACATCGACTTTCTAAAATATTTTCTTAAGTGTGGATATTGCCGATGCTTTTTACCCACCTAGTATCCAACATACTATATTTTAAAATGGGTGCGTAGATTCTTCCTCGACATTACCATATGTTTCCCAAGTGTACTACTAGGTATTCTTTGGTTGTTGGTGTTATGCACCATAACTTAATATGCTTTTCCACTACTACATGCAGCATGCTGGCAATGCTAGATTTAATCAGGTTCAGAAACGTCTTTGATCTATTTACTCATAAGTATGCAATGCAACTTGAGGAGTGATCTAGCTGCATGTCACATTACACAGTCCACAACATCTGTACTATGCATTCCTGTTTTCTTGCTCGGAACTGGCAAAAGTATAAAGCGTATCCAAATGAACACTTTAGACACCCAGAACCTCCACTTGCTTTGTGTGTCTGGAGTCCTTCATATTTGTCACAGTTTGTAAAAGTGCCAATTTCCATTGAAATCCTAATTTTTATAAACCACTGCTGAAACAGTTTGCGCCGGGGGAAAAGGGAGCCCTGTGGCTGTGTATAACATATTACCAACAGAAAATACATGCATGGTTTATTTGGGGGTAGATCTACTAAACTGTTAAAATAAACATATAAATGGAGTTAGATACACGAGAGGCGCCGAGACCCCTTCAGCTAATTGAAGTAGTCTGGGTGCTGTGACCCTTTTGCACCTAGTGCTGCAATATAAAACATTGCAGTTCTTAGTTTGCCTTCTGTGGCTGTCTAACAGACAGTCACTGGAAGGCTTCCGGAATCCAAACGGACTTTTGGTGCGACCTCCAGCGTCAGATTTTCCCCAATAAGAAAGCATTGAATAATGCTTTCTTATGGGGAGGTCTAATGCGCGCGCGGCCATTGCTGCGCATGTGGTCCCTCCTGCCGGTGCTGGATTCAGGTAAGTGACTGAAAAGGTTTCCCCTTCAGCCCCACGGGAGGGGGGGGCACTTCAGGAGCCTATAGTGCCAGGAAAAACGGGTTTGTTTTACTGGCACTACAGGATCCCTTGAATAAAGAATATTTAAAGTAGTTACGTACCGGCACTGTGTTTTAACAGTTTTCTTTCACTATGACTGATATATTAAGAAAGAATAAAGTTTGAAAGTACATTGAAACTATGACTGCTAAACAAATGCTTACTGGATTAATGGTATTGACGAGTTTGCGTGGCTTGCTGAATTGCATGAGGCTTTCTCGGAGGTTGTTCAGTGGTCCTTCGACAAGAACTTTTTGCTCCTTGTAATAGTTCAGCAGATGGTTCCACAGGGGTTGCTTAGAGAGAGCTTTTGGGTTTCCCACAATAATTACTCCGTACCTGAAAAACAGAGGCCTAATAAGGAAATATACCGCAAATCACCCTTTTAATGCTTTTGCCACAAATTTTGGTCCTTACAGTATTTTACCAGGACTTGAAATGTTCCACGAGGATCAAAACATTGATTAGAAAGCAGTATCTGGATTTTCACTGTCACCAGGAAGTAGTTTGTCATAACCAATGTACTGTTAAACGGGCAGTTTAGGCGCTTTAACATGTATGTGAGCTATAATGGTTATGGCGGAGCTCAAAAGTTTTACTCCTCCGCTAGCGAGCAGAAACTTAGCCATGGCAAGTATGCCATGAACTGACTCCCAATTAACAGATTTTCCGTAGTGCCAAAAAAGCAGCATCCTATTAACATTGGCTGCACACCTGATCGCACTTTATTTTAATTTTTTTTAAATCATATAAAATAGCAGAGAAAGATCAGTTTAACATACCTACTAGATATGCAAGTACATTTAAAATAAGAATTAATCTTAGCAAATGTAATAATACATCATTACAAACTTTTATATCAGATGCCATGTTACAGGAAGTTGCAGCTGCACTTGCTGCTACCCTGTCCTTTTCCAGAGATCCCACAGAAAGAGGAGCTCTGCAGTGGCAAGTTAACTTTTAGACCTGTGAAGTAATATGGAAGTTCAATATTTAAGCCCTGGTTATGGTACTATTAAGTTAAGGAAAGCTCCACATCCTGTTAGATTGACAGTGGAAGCGGAGCTTGCTTTAAGCTCCACCTTTTGTCAAGCGTAGGTAAAAGTACATCAGGCAAAGTAGTCACTACTAAAGAGAAATTAATCAGAAATGAAGAAAAGATTTTGAAAGAGGAGAAGAAACAATAGGAGAAAGGTACATTTGAGAAGACAGGTCCATTTTAAATTTATGTTTCATTCACTATTCAAAAAGCTGAGCGAGAAAACCTTACCGTGCTCTAGTCAAAGCCACATTAAGACGACGAGGATCATTTAAGAACCCAATTCCTTGATGCTCATTGGCCCTGACACAGGAAAGAATTATAAAGTCTTTCTCTCTTCCCTGAAATGCATCCACACTAGCAATTTCCACTTCCTACAAAAACAAAACAAAAACAGTATTATACAATTACCAGATGCAGTCTAAGAAACCAGACCAATGCACAAATAGTAATAATTTCTTTACATCAAGAGAAACAGTCGAAGTGCTTGCAGTAGCCAAGATCTGTTTTGAAGGTACAATACATACCTGGTAGAGCTTGGTGTGTAATGAACCACTAAACTGCATGTATTGAACCAGGTATGAGCGCTGTCCTTCATATGGAGTAATTATACCGATCTGATCTGGTTTAGCACCTGCCTTGAGAAGCTTTGTAGTGATCTTCTCTACATTAGCAGCTTCAGTTCTATGAAAACAAAAATAGTACATATTGAAAATTGTAATAATAGAGCATTATCTTTCATATGCAGAAGCGCCCTTCCCCCAAACCCTATGTAAGAAGACAAACGAACGGTAATGTAGTCCTTTAAAACCCTGCCCACCCCCCCTTCCCTCTCTTTCCCATCATTCGAAATTCATTCAATTCGCCTTTTCAAACCCTTCTCTGCTAACATTGCCGTCATCTATCGTCCCCCTGGTTCCCCTCTCCTCTTCCTTGACCACTTTGCTGCCTGGCTACCCTACTTCCTCTCTTCCAACATTCCATCCCTAATTCTTGGAGACTTCAATATTCCCATTAACCCACCTTTAACCCCAGCAGCCTCTAAACTACTTTCAATTACTTCCTCCCTTGGACTATTGCAGTGGGCTAATTCTCCCACTCATGTAGCTGGCAATACCCTCGACCTTATTTTCTCCTATTCATGTACATTATCTAATATCTGCAATACTCCATTTCCTCTCTCTGATCACCACCTCTTATCGTTTGCTCTCAATTACCCCCTCACCCAACAACCTCAGCCTAACCCCCCTCAGCTCAGGAGGAACCTTAACTCTATTGACCTCCAGCAGCTGTCGGCTGACATTGATTCACAACTGCTATCCATCCCTTCCCTCTCCTGTCCCTCACTGGCCATCTCCACATATAACACTACCCTCACATCTGCCTTGAACACTGCAGCCCCACTCCAAACATGCACCTCGAGGAGAACACGACCCCAACCTTGGCATAATAAATCAACACGCTATCTGCAGAGTTGCTCCCGCTGTGCTGAACGCTCCTGGAGGAAGTCCCGCACCCAGGCAGACTATCTTCATTATAGATTCATGTTGCTTTCGTACAGCGCAGCCCTTGCCCTCGCCAAACAGTCCTACTTTTCCTCTCTCATTAGTTCATGCTCCCGCAATCCCAGACGTCTCTGACACTTTTAATTCCCTTCTCCACCCTGCTGTGGCCACCCCCCAAACTAACCTTACAGCTGATAGCTTTGCATATTACTTTACTGACAAGATTGAACAGCTAAGGAAACAATTCTCCCCTCCTTGCCGTTCTCTTTCTCAACCACACATAAATCATGCTTTCCCTACCCTTCAGACTTTCTCCCCAGCTACTGAACAAGAGGTGGCTGCACTTCTCCATTCCTCTCGCCCCACCACTTGCCCACTTGATCCTGTCCCATCTCACCTCATCAGATCTCTCTCCCCTTGTCTTGTGCCTATCCTAACACACATCTTTAACTGCTCTCTCTCTTCTGGCACTGTTCCTGCTGACCTTAAACATGCCACTGTAATACCTATCCTGAAAAAACCATCTCTTGACCCGTCCTCCCCCTCGAACTATCGTCCCATATCCCTACTCCCTTACTCATCAAAGCTTTTGGAAAGACTTGTCTTTACCCGTGTGTCTCACTTCCTTAATTCCAACTCTCTCCTTGACCCTCTTCAGTCTGGCTTCCGCCCTCTCCACTCTACTGAGACCGCTCTTATCAAAGTGACTAATGACCTAATCTCCGCTAAATCCAAAGGTAACTACTCCATATTAATTCTCCTTGACCTCTCTGCTGCCTTTGACACAGTTGATCATTCTCTCCTCCTTCAAACTCTTCAATCACTCGGTCTCTGTGACTCTGTCCTCTCTTGGTTTTCCTCCTATCTCTCCCAACGCTCATTTAGTGTCTCCTTTTCCAAGGATACCTCCTCCCCTCGCCCTGTCTCGGTTGGAGTTCCCCAAGGCTCTGTCCTTGGTCCCCTTCTATTTTCTCTTTATACTGCCTCTCTTGGAAAACTTATTGCCTCTTTTGGATTCAACTACCACCTGTACGCTGATGACACTCAGATATACCTCTCCTCACCGGACCTCTCCCCGGCCGTCCTGCAACGTGTCACTGCTTGCCTCTCTTCCATCTCTGACTGGATGTCGTCACGCTTTCTCAAACTTAACCTCTCTAAAACTGAACTCCTTGTCTTTCCTCCTCCTAATACTGATCCTCCTCTCTCACTCTCCCTTCAAGTCAGTGATATCCACATAAGTCCATTCCTACAAGCGCGCTGTCTTGGCGTCATACTTGACTCTGGTCTCACCTTTGAGTCTCACATCCAGTTTGTTGCCAAGTCCTGTAGGTTCCAACTCAAAAACATAGCCCGCATCCGCCCCTTTCTTACGCAAGATGCTACCAAGGAGCTTGTCCATGCTCTAGTAATTTCCCGCATGGATTACTGTAACCCTCTCCTGATTGGTCTCCCCAAAAGCCGTACTGCCCCGCTACAGTCTGTAATGAATGCTGCAGCTAGACTGATTTTCCTATCCAGTCGGTCCTCTCACACCTCGCCCCTCTGCCAGTCCTTACATTGGCTCCCTGTATCCTATAGGAGTCAATTCAAAGTGCTAACCCATACATTTAAAGCACTGAACAATTCCAGCCCCTCTTATATCTCTTCACTGATCCAGAGGTATGCCCCTCCTCGGACGCTCCGCTCTGCCCGCGACCACCTCCTGACCGCTGCTTGCACCCGTACGGCCAACTCACGCTTGCAGGACTTCTCACGGGCGGCTCCTCTCCTATGGAATAACTTGCCTACTGCCATCAGACTCTCCCCTAGTCTTCAATCATTTAAGAAGGGCCTTAAATCCCATCTCTTCAGGAAAGCGTATGGCCTCCCAGAGTAATCTCTCCCTTACATACCTGTCCCTATGGGATAGTGCTTTGCTCTCTCCTCCAGCTCTGCTTCACTCCTACTTGATATTTCCTATCCTAATGTTTCTAATACCCCACCTCCTATAGACTGTAAGCTCATTTGAGCAGGGTCCTCTTCAACCTATTATTCCTGTAAGTTTTCTTGTAATTGTCTTATTTATTGTTACATCCCCCCCTCTCAAAATATTGTAAAGCGCTACGGAATCTGTTGGCGCTATATAAATGGCAATAATAATAATAATAATAAAGTAAGTTTGATCTAATGGTTTCACCACATGGTGACTACCGGGCACCGCTCCCTTCTCTCAGCAGTAAAAACAGGCTCTTGTGAATTAAGTCCTGCCATGCAGCAGAGGGTCAGCTCATAATGCTTAGCCATGAAGTCAAACCATTCTTAAAAATAAAATAAAAAGAACACCGCACACAATCGCTATGTTAGGGTATGCAGCGCATTGGTCACTTATTCTGTCCCCAGCTGATAGAAGGGAGACCGAGGTATAATATGACCATTTCTTGCTGGTAAAAAAAAATAATTTAAAACAAAATTGCATTACAGAATTATTCCATCATGGGTCCTTAAGGGAAGGACACCCATGACGGAATAATTCCATCATGCTCCTCAATGGTCTTTAATTGTTGTGTGTTTTTTTGGGAAACAAAATGAGGGAGCTGCTGAATACACCATGTTATGGTTTATTACAGATATTTCTATACACAATATGAGACAACTGTACAAACCTGTTCAGGTAAGAGGTGCCTGAGCTGGCAATTTCTTCTTGCCCCTGAGTCACATAAAAGAACATTGGTTTGTCTGGCTGTGGCCATTGGAAATCAAATCCTTTCTTCACACGGTCAGCTAAAATTAGATTCACATAAATAGATTAATTTCATGGCAAAATAATTTAAGCAGCATTTCTTTTCATAATTTATGTTGAAGGAGAAATTACTATTTGTTCAGCTGAGGAAATGAAGAAAAAATACTGATATGGCAAATTTTCCACTAGACACTATCAAAGGACAATTCAGTCCTGGCAAGTAAAAAGGAACCCCTGATAAGTGTGCACTTTCAGTGTCCAGACAAGCAGTTGCAAGTAACTTTTAGGCCTGAGCAGAACAAACAGAAACTAAAGGTTATAAAGTGACAGGAGAGAGACATAGCTACATAGTTGTGACAGTAAATGTGCTCATATTACACAGGGTCCTGGAGCACTACAACATGGAAGGCAGCCTGCATGGTACATACTGTAAGACAATAAATAAAATATAACCAATACAGTTAAAGTTGAGGGAGGAATGCAGAAGAGAGAGAACAGGCAGACACACACTGACCGGGGTAGATGCTGTTGCTATGAAGTACACATAGGGTTATGCCGTTATTTGTCTGAGCAAGTTATGATCAACAGTAGTTGGTCAGGTAACAATAGCATCTGACCCAACAGGTCTGCTCAGCCAGGTAAAGGGGGGAAATAAAAATGTAAAGCTTGGTATTTAAAGGGTTACTTCCAAGCACATCATTACCTGGAGTCTGCATGTGCAGTGTTTCATGTTGAGATGTACCTCCACTTTCAGAATCGTAATGTGTTTCAATAGCAAGCACAAAATAAATATTCCAGGCTCGTTAAGGTCAACTCTGTGCATATCTCTATGCACAAAAGTGCATTAATTGACTGAGAAAGGTCAGCTGATGCTCTAAGCTAAACAAGAGAAAGCGGGATGGACTTTTGCAAATCTGCAGAAGCCAGATGTCGTCAATATCCACTGTACGACCCTCAGCGCCTGGCGGGGACTTCGGTAAAAGGGGCAAACTGTAGTAAAATGGTTTACCCATTAGCAGGAAACAGGGCCAGGGTACTCCTGGCACAATAACACTAATGCAGGCTATACTGGTTGGGAGGCTTGGACTAAACCTTTAAAACTATTAAGATGTATAAAACGTACCTGCAGTAACACCATTTTGAAGTGAGCCTTCATAAAATATGTTGGATGGAAATGCACTAAGTGCAGGATGCATTCTGTACTGGACCTGCAGACGAATGGGTCGAATTCCAAGAACCACAAGTCTCTCAAACAGAGAT
Source organism: Pelobates fuscus (assembly GCF_036172605.1). NCBI lineage: Eukaryota > Metazoa > Chordata > Amphibia > Anura > Pelobatidae > Pelobates > Pelobates fuscus. The sequence goes on along the minus strand of NC_086321.1, from coordinate 285,081,751 downwards.
TGGGACAATCCTGCTTTTGCTGCTTTTTTACACATAACAACTGGACCAAGCTGGCAGTGATCACCCACTAAAATGAGCTGAACAACAAAAAATACAAGGATGTCAACAGATTAAAACAGCAAACATCTTTAGCCAACTATGGTTTTGCTTAATTGAGCAAAATGTTTTTCAAGACTTACACATTTATTTTTTAATTTATAGTAACAATATTTTAAGGTTTACTTATGTAGTCAACTTTAAATTTTTTTATTTTTTATTTTTAAATGGACAATGCGAACAATGTTTCTAAACACCAGCATTAAAGGACCACTATAGTGCCAGGAAAACACACTTGTTTTCCTGACACTATAGTGCCCTAAGGGTGCCCCCACCCTCAGGGTCCCCCTCCCGCCGGGCTCTGGTGTGAGGAAGGGGTTAAACGTACCTCTTTCTCTAGCGCCGGGCGGGGAGCTCTCCTCCTCCGATCCTCCCTTTCGGCTGAATGCGCATGCGCGGCAAGAGCTGCGCGCGCATTCAGACGGTCTCATAGGAAAGCATTTACAATGCTTTCCTATGGACGCTTGCGTGCTCTCACTGTGATTTTCACAGTGAGAATCACGCAGGCACCTCTAGCGGCTGTCAGTGAGACAGCCACTAGAGGATTTGGAGGCTGGATTAACCCATTTATAAACATAGCAGTTTCTCTGAAACTGCTATGTTTATAATAAAAAGGGTTAATCCTAGAGGATTAAGCTGAAGTGGTCTGGGTGCCTAGAGTGGTCCTTTAATGAAATAGTTTTCCTCATGTGATAATTGCAATGTTACTGCGACTTACCTGTTTTGCTCCAAGAACAACCGGCACCATACATTCAGGCTCAGTAGCTTGAGTACTTTCATCAATGAGGATTGAACGAAATTGCATTTTTGCAAGCCTGGGATCCCCGGCTCCAACACATGTACAGCAGATCACATCAGCATTCTAAAAGATAAAAAAATATATGTGCTATTTTAGGTCTTATTTACTGCAAAGCATGCCCCTCAAATTCAGTCATTGATTTGCCTAACAAAGTGACACTACACAAATGGAAGTGTAAACTAATGCAGACATAACAGGATTAAGGATTTACCATAAGAAGTTCCCTTTCAGCAGTTCTCTTCAGGGCGCGATAGCGTTTCTCATCAGCCGAAGAAAGCTCTCCAGTTTCATCTTTCAACTGCTGTAACTTCTGAAGCTCGGGCATACTTTAAATAGATTCAAATAAACTGTTAACCTATTAAACTGAATCTAACAGGCAAAAGTATTCAGCCCAAACTGAAACTTGACAGAACTGACAGTAAATCCTAACATGTAAACCCAACATTACATTTTAACTTGAGGATGGTACCCACATGCGTATTAACTAAACTTTGTAAACATTAGCTAAACCCAGCAATGCCTGCAAACTTTTGTTTGTAAGCATCATAAAAATAAATCTAAATTTAAGGATGCAGGTCAGTATGCTTGCCTTATATGCAAAAGTAATCAATCAGGCACACCATTAGTTGGCAATTACTTTTTGGTTTGTCCTAACGGACATGGAAAATAAAATAAATAGGTCTATAAACATACAGTATTCTATAACCATTTCCAAACAGAAATCTATTCATCCCTGTGTTATGAGGTTTTCATTAGGAACCTGAAAAAACAAGTGTATATTGTAGCAGCAATTTGCCATTCACTTTATTACATTTGGTTTGCCTTGCTATTTATGAAGTTCTCTGATAAACATCTGCTGGCTTTTATGAAACACCTGATTTTTTTGTTGGATACTCTTACATTACATGAGACATTATTGTAAAGGTAGGTGACCTTCCAGATAGCAGTCAGTTATTTGCACATTTATATTACGAATAGAGGCAGATTTCCACAAAACAACCGTATCCTTTTTACAAATCAAGCAGTCCGCTGAGCACCTACCTCTCCATATTGCGAATCTGGTTGTGCAAAGCAAGGAAGGACACAGGTGAGTCAATAGCTTCACGGCTTTTTGCACATAAACGGACGACTTTGAGGCCAGTCTGGTGGATTTTCTCAGTTAGCTGATCCACTGCAATGTTGCTAGGGGCGCAAACCAAGACTGGTCTAAATGGTGGGGGGAGGAGAAAGAGGAGAAAATTCTGAAATTAATATGCAGGAACTGCTCATTTTTATTTTTTGCCATATGTCAGCTGGTCTTATCACTAATAGACATGAGCATACTAACAAAAAGGAGAGATTTACATTTGTTAATTTGTCATATGCCATGCAGGCTTACCAATTGCACATTTTTTTCTCACATCACACAGGAGATAGATTGCAAGTCACATAAAGAACAGCGTGAACCAATGCATATATGAAAATTTACAATGCAAGATTTTTGTATAGGAGGAATAGCGCAGGAAGAATAAAGCATATGATAGAAGTCAGAATTGCTCACACAAAGGTAGTTTGGGACAATGCTGCTGTAGATATCAGAAAATATCCAGTGTCAGTCCGGGGCAAGAGGTGTGGGACATTAAGCATCCCATAAGGACAGGAGATGGTAATATAGCTGAGATACCAGGCATCTACTCCAGTATCTACTGTTCAGGAAAACTGACTTGTATGAGATAACTGAGTCATTTGCCATAATCGTGCCCCGCTCCTTTGTAGCTTTAGTGTAAATATTGCCAAGGCCAGCAAGGTAAGCAGAGCTGAAACCTTCCAATAGCAAGAAGTGGAACCTGGAGCACCAAGGCTAATTATTGTAAAATAAAAGCACAGTAGAGCGACATTCTTGCACTCACCCATTTCCTTGTCTAGCCAGATGGTACACAATGGTAGCAGAAGTTACAGTTTTTCCAGTTCCAGGGGGGCCCTGTATAAGACTGAGTGGACGCTGCAGAACAGTCTTCACAGCATAAACCTGTCAATAGCAAAATGTTAAACCCACTTGGATTGCAATCCAACTATTTAGTATTAAAGCTAGACTGTATTAACACATGAGTCAAAGACCTAACAAAGAAAAACGCATTATACTAATGCTTCTAACAGATTTCAAAACTATAAAAGCACAATTTGCAAGTCAAAAATGATCTTTTCATAGTCCTTTTACAAATGCAACAAGAATTGTATCTACACAGCAGCCCTTCATCTTCACTTCTATTTGTACTGTATTACATACTTGCATTAAAAAAAACAATATTTTCACTCAACACTCACAATATACCATTAGAGAGGAAGTGGTTGGGCCTTGTTCTAAAATAACAGGCCTATACAATATGCACAATACAGTTACAAGCAAAATTATGTTTCAACAAGGCTTCATCATATGAATGATTGCAGCATAGAGACAAATGTGAAATTGTTAAGAAATAAATAAGTAGTTCGGAAACTGAAGGGTCACCACTGTTGTAAGAGGAAATCTGTAAACTCCCATTATGCCCATCAATTACGCTCTCTAAAACATTGTTCCACAGTTTTTTTTACATGCTCTAAATGATGGCTTAAAACTTCAAATACTAGGACTGGCTAGTAGCCAGTCCTCAAAAGTTATGTGTCCTGAGGGTCCATGGCGCACTCACCAGAGGTGAATTTTTACGCACTAGGGCTAATATTTAAACCATGTTGATGCGAATGTGAGCTGCTTGCATTGCACTGCAAGAGTGGTGCCTCACATGAACCGATTATCTGCACAGATCTTAAATGTGTTTTAAAAATATCAGTTTAACCCCTTGAGGAGCAAAATTCTGGAATAAAAGGGAATTATGACATGTCACACATGTCATGTGTCCTTATGGGGTTAAGCATAATGCAGTCTATATTTATCAGTGTAGTGTCAATGTCACAAAATCTAAAAAAATAAATACAATTACAATAATGATTTGTGAAAGACTGTAAAATTACCTGTGAATGGTTAAGATCAGGAAGTCCTTGGGCTGTAAACCTTTTTGGAAGTTGGCATTTGATAATCACATCTTCAACTTCATGTCCCAGGAGTTTATGGTAGATGTAGCCAGAAACAGATGTTTCATCTACGGCAAAAGTCTTCAAGGCGCTCTGCATTCTAATTACAAGAACATCAATCATATTTAAAGATGAAGCATCAAAATACAATTATAAAAAGGCATGGTGTGATCTTTGACACCAAATTAGTTAAGATAGAATAGAGGGGATTTGGATTGGCTTACAATTCACCAGATTTAGATTTCTCTAAAACCTTTTTTTTCTTGAAGACTAGATCAAACACAAACATTTTATAGTTGATAATTAAATATCTATGCATCATACCTGTCAAATGAAGTAGACTTCCACACAAAATCCACTTGGAAGTTATGAGTGACCTCCACTGGTGCACCAACACTACTTCTTAATTCAATGGCAATTTCATCACCATAATCTAGTCAGTTAAGGAAATAATCACACCCTTACTTGGAAACTTAATAAGCAACACAAAACAAACACAGATCTTTGTTTTATATACCAGATATTTACTATGGTCTGATAACTTATTGTTCTACTCTATAAAGTTATGTATTTGTTTGCAGTGGAAAGAATTCTTAACATGTCTATAAAAAACACTCCAAGTGGAATAACACCTAGAGCTTATTGTAGAGAATATGGCAATCAATCTTGATTTATTTTCCTTTGTCAACTGTGCTAAGATTCCACCTTTTTTCTAAGGACATTATATAGTGTGTATAGTGCTGAGCTATGAACCAGGCATGGAAATGTGTTGCAAAATAGTTCACAGAAGAGCTACTGCAGAGTCACGGGTCGGTGTGTGCTCATGTCATAGAAGTGCTGAAAGGGACGCTATAGTCACCAGAACAACTACAGTTTAATGTAGTTGTTCTGCCAAGTACATATAGTCCCTAAAGGCATTTTCATGTAAACAATGCCTTTTCAGAGAAAAGGCAGTGTTAACATTGCTCCCCAGGGACACATTCAGTGGTCACTCCTTAGATGGCCACTGGAAGTGCTTCCTGGGGCAGTGCTGCAGTTCAGTGTCTCCATGCTCTGCATGATTTAATGCATCTCAATAAGGAGGTGCTGAATGGCCAAGGTGACGTTTGGTCCTGCTCCCGACGCTCCTCCTTGCCGATCTCAATTCTGATGTCAGCTAAGGAAGCGGATTAAGGGCCGGGTCAGTGGCACTGGGAATAAGGTGAGTTTTATTAAGTTTTGAAAGGAGAGGAAAGCCACCTAAATGGTGGTTTTAACAGTATAGGGTCAGGAATACATGTTTGTGTTCTTGACCCTATAGTGTTTTTAAAAACTATCAATGGAAAGTTGTGACATTGACGCATAATTAAATTCTAACAATTTAGGATAAGACATTCATCAAGATAATATTTATTCTGTGTTATTTATTGTAATTTTGAATGCTGTGTTTATCAATTTTATGGTCATCTGGGATCTTCAGTTGAGAGGATAAAAGGCCATTACTGATTTTAAATCTTGTAAATGCAATGTAAGAAATGGAGTGATTTTATGTGTCCCATTTTTTAAATCTTTCCTTACATGTGGTGCTGCTATTCGAGTTTCGTGGAAAGGAGAAGATTTAAATAATTATATGCCTTCTATCAATAGAAGTTTTGTGAGTGCAATACTTTTAAATTTGTGTCCACAGTATTACATTATATTAATTTTTATATTAGTAGATATTTGGTGTTTTTATATAATTCATCAAGATAAGACATGGCAGCATAATGGTGATCCATTAAAATTAAAATTTGCATATAAGTTGAGTTAAGAGAAAGGATACTATCTGGAACTTTGATCACGTGACCAATCCCTTTCCACAGTGGTGCCAGGTCCCCTTTGTATCTCAGGCATATTTCATCCCCCTGCATTAGACGCATATCTGAAATATAAAATGCATATAGAGAAAAGATGTTTGCAGGTGTTTTAATTCACTGTAATGTTTGGTGTATCATGATAAAAAAAATTCCCAACATAAATCACTAATATTCCAGGATAAAAATTATGACATACATTCCTTGTAATGAGCCATGACATTTGGGATTTTTGTTTGTGCAGAAAAGTCCATTCTCAGGAAAATCCTTATAATCTAAATAAGCACATTTTCCATAAGTGATTATTCATCTTTGATTAATTCAGAACTCATTACACTTTGACAATTAACTTGTCATCATAAATTAGACACAGTTATGACTATTAGCCTGCATAAGCAACATTCAGATATTGATATATATTTATTCCATACAGATATACAAGGTCAAGGCATGTATCAAATGTGTTCAGCATAACGTAGAGAAGTTGTTGTGTAATAGATTTTAGTTACATCAGACATAAATTATTGTACGGCTAACCAGTTTGGTACTGTAGAGTTAAACATTTTAGTGCTGACACACTCTGGATATTGTACCATGACATTTAGGCTGATGTGAAGTATTCAATATAGGAACCGGCAAAGGATAGATATTTAATGGTTACCCGAGTCTGTCTTTGGCAAAGTGAAATATGCAATCCGTTTCTTGTTCAAGCCGAGATCCCAACGCACTGTGATGTTGTCTTGAGTCTAAACACAGATATAGGAACAAGGCAAAACCATTATAATCCTACATATTCAAACAACCAAAGTGCATATAGTACCTGAATCTTATGATAATTGTTTTAGGATGTCCTCAGGAGAGCACCTTCAGCAATTCATATAGAAATAAGAATTTAAAAGGGACACTTCAAACCCCTGAAGTGCCATTTTTTGTTTTACAGGAAGTGCAGATTTCAACAGAAATGGGCACTTTCATAAAGTAACTTTGATACACCCTCATAGCCTTCAAGCAGACAACCGGTCATGGTTTCGCTAACTCAGTGGAACTAAACAGAAGACAATGCCCAGAGCATCTTGGAAAATCTGTGACTGGACAGTCTGGGCTGGGGGAAAAAAAGGAAGGACAGCAAACAAAAGAACTGCAACTTTTACGAGATGTTTCAAGTATAACCCAAATGGAAAAATATGCATAATTAAATTAATGCATATTTTCAATTTGAGTATATCTACTAAACAGTGATTTTAAAAAATGTTGGGCAGTGGAAGGTCTTACTAAAGGGACTATGTAGAGTAGACACTATTTCCATTTGATCTAATTTGAATTTGTTATAGTGCTCTGGAGTGTGCTTGTACAGTCCCTCCATTCAGTGTTACACAATTTTGTGAGCAGTTTAACACTATATAAGTGGCCCTTGCCACCCACTGTCCAGCCCCCAAGGCTGAGATTACACACTTCCTACTAGCCATACCACCAACAAGTGCTGTGAGACTGAAAGTTGTCTGCTAACACTCTCAGCCAATCACAGCTGTCGATTGCTGCTGAGACTAATGCTTCCTCATTATATACTACCTTTTAAGCCTAATGAATTTTCACCTGAGATTCCTTCAGCTTCTTGTCATAATCAGCTTCTAGTTTAACAAGAGGTCCAAAGATATTTTGGTATTGATAGGCATCTTCATAACGAAGTAGGACATGTTGAGGTTCTTCATCAACACCTGGCTTTTCCAGATCTTCTAAAGTTGCAGAAGGATTTTCCTGAAACAATCAAAGAAAACATTGAAGTCAAATGGTTATCAATAAGCTGGAGCAACAAATCTGTCAGACCACCATTCTTTTCTCAAAATAAAGCATTTATCATTACTATTAAAAACAAAAAATACCTGTGAATTAAAGACAGATTTGAAGTGCAGTGAAGATACTGTGCACAGAGTCATAGGATTCAAAATGGCTTTGACCAGGTGTTTACAAAAGGTAGATCCCCCAGATGTTTTAAAACAGCAGCTTCCATGATGCTTGGTCAATCTATAGGTATTCTAAAAGGCATACAAAGCATCACGAGAGTTGATCTGCAACATCTGGGAATCTACCTTTTGGGCATCCCTGGCTTAGACTGTATGCAAAGATGTGTTGTGACACCTTTGCATTTGACATGTACTGAATAGAGAAAATATAAATGACAGAGCTCATTGCTAACTTTGAGTTGCCTACTGGGTTGCGCAATAATCCCAGCAGTGATAGTTCCTCTGGTACTACCAAATACAAAGAGGAAGCAAATCCCACAGAAAACCAAGAGGACTCAAACAATTCAGCTGCAATAATGAATTTACACCAGAATCTACTCCAGACCAGAAAGATTTGTACATATGGAAGCATGGAGCACAGACAAGAACCGCATGTGTGCTCTGTAAACCTCCCACAGTAAAATCATGGAAGAACTTGGGATATTTCAGACACTAGACACAAAGGTGAGTATTAGAGTTTAATATATTTTTCAAAAATGCATAAGTTGGGTCTATAACCACCTTGGAGCCTTACTTTGATCTAAACCCTGGCAATACAGATATTATCTACAAGCAGAATTTTTCAGTTCAACATAGTCAGCGAGGCAATAAAATTGCACCTCTTAACAGTTTAAACATTAGAGTTTTCAACATTCAGCAACAAACCAATAATAAAAAGTAAGATACCTTCCACAGTTCCTCCAGTTTATTGATTTGCTGGGCTGTGATCTGGCGAGCGCGGAGTTGCTCCTGCTCAGACGGTATTTTAACAAGCCAAGAGAGGAAGCAACGGTCCTGAATCAGAGGTTGCCACTGGGAGCTGTCCCAATTGATATCCTTCAAACTGCTTTGACTAGCACAAGGTTGCCTTTACACAAAGGGAAAAAAAACAGAAGTTTATCTTTGAAATAGAGTTGTTCTCTTAAAAACCACTGTCATCCTCATCCAAAAAAAAGTAGTTCACAAAAAAAAAAAAAAAAATCTTTCTAAAAAAACTCCCATTGACTGTGTTGGACTTTAACTGAATTCCAACTCCGTCATTATGACAAAGTAAGGAATATTTTGTCTTAGTACCTTCCTTACATCCTTAGCCGCCACTAGTGATGGCTGAAGGGAAAAAGGCTCTATCGGAGGATCCGCCATAGACATCAAGTATTGTACTCTCCTGCATGCGCTAGAGTACGGTGCTAACGTGGGCTTTTGGCAGCTGAAGCAGACCAGCAGGAAGAAGATGGCTGCGAGGGACAGATTCAGGTAAGAATAAATCACCTTCCCCTGGACCCTCTTAGCCACTACACTGCCAGCAGAGCAGTGACCGATTTTTTGCAAATTAAGCAGACAGTTACAAAGTTACTTTTGAAAAAGGCAGTTCACCTCAGTAGACATGTTATGCAGTGTGAATAATTTTAAAGAAACAGTAATCGACTGAATTGCAAACTCAGTATGTAAAAGTTCAGCAATACAAAAGTATAAACCTACAAATATACAAAATATAGAGAGGAAAAACAGGGCTAAAAACAAAAAAAAAATTATTTAAAAAAAATATATATAATCTCCTCAGAATGCTTACTAGTTCACATACCTGCAAAGTAGCACAACCACAGAATCAGCCTTAGCAGGTATGAATCCAAGGAGAAACACGTTGCGACACCCACAGTTGTAGCATTCCAATACAGTTTCTCCCAGAGGCCCGTCTTTGTGCAGAGTTACCTCCTTACACTTGGCTCTGACTAGATGATTTACAATATGGCTGAAAAGAAATTGAGGAATTACACTTCGCTGAAAAGAGTTCAACTTAAAGAATAAAGATCATTTTATATGCTTCCGTTTCTTTGAAAACAGACTGCTTCTTTTCTAAATACAGCTAAAACTAATTTCATGAAACTTTATGTGTTTGTGCCACCATAAATGTAAAGCTTTCTCTATAAGTGCACTCATAGATTACTTTATAATATAGACATTGCTCTCTATGTATACATTACACAATATTGACCCTATATGTATACATTACACAATATTGCATGTGGACGGGTGGAGGAGGAATGGGGCGATGTAACTCCACCCCCCACAAATATCAAGACAGATCCACTTAGTGCAAAATGCCTTATAAGATCACACTAACATATGGAGTCAAACTACAGACATACCAATTACAGCTTTCACATTTTCAGTTTTAACCAATTTACAATTATTACTATTTTTTAATATAATATTTTGTGGACAAATTTTTAGGACAAATTAGTAGTCCTCAACTGTACTTTACTCCTATCATGGTATACCATTTGAAAAAGTAGACACCCTGAGATATTTTAAGAGACACTTTGGGCACCTTAAAACCTATATTGCTGTATTGTTACAGCAGGCCCGGGCAACAACTTACCGAAGGGGTCAAACCGTTATGGAACATTTTAACGCAAAAGTCTACAAGCCAGGAGCCAATCATTCTGCCACTGCACTTCCAGTCAATGCCAAAGCCTTCAAGTAAAAGGAATTCTTGGCACTAGATAGGCTGATTGTCAGCTGACTCTTTCAGCATATCAATATCTCCCCATTTTAAAAAGATTACAAAATAAGTACCCGGGAGCGTGGCCTGGACGCAGAGCCGAGCGGGTGCAGGACAAAGCTGCTCCCGCTCCAAACAACAAATCTGTCGGATCAAATGCCGAAAATCAATATCAAAACCCGACAAATGGGCCACCTACAGACGACTGCTGATGAGGGCTACGCATTGGTACCACACATCAGGTACCGATTGCAGAACACCCGGCAAAGTGACCCGGAGGCCTACAAGCATGGCCGGCGTGGAGGAGGCGGCCGCTCCTCCGTCGCCAACGACGGCTTCCAGACAGAGACTAATCCCACGTTCCCCCCCAATGGACCGGTGGGGGTTATCCCGGTCCCAGCTCACCATTACCTGCTGCCAAACGACGACGGGGTAACCCGAAAACGACAGCCACTCTGCGCAGCTGCTGCCAAGATGGCGGACTCCGCACGGACCCTCACCACATGGGACCTAATGGAGCCGCTGGAGGTCCGCATCGACAAGCTATTCACAGCCTTCTGGGCGAGGCTTGAGAGCAAACCACGACGTGCAACCACTGCCTGACCCACCGCACCCTCCCCACCACGCACCAAGCTTGTTCTGCCGGACAGCTCCTGAGTCACACACCGACAAGTGGCGGAGGAGACGGGTGAAGCCAAACACGCACTCCAAACCACCTCACCACGGCGGCGGAGTCTCTACAAGGCCCAAAGATGTGCCTCAAGGCCCAAAGCTCGACCAACGACAGAGACGCGGCACTGCAGGCCGCCCACAATGCCTTCCCAGGCTGAAGACCACATGGTCTGCGGACTCCAAAACACCGACCACACCGTCAGAGGCTCACCCGCCGCTGGCGGCGGCAGAACACCAGAGCCCCACATGGCGCCCGCAGAAGGGATGACCCGGCCTCCTTGAGTAACTGTCAGTGGAACACAGGTGAGGGCCTTCACGGAGGCCTGGGGCTGCACCAAGCCGTACCCCTGTGGATCTCACAAGCTGCTGGGGCCATCTTTCCCACTCCTCAGACGTGCACGGCTGCACCACCCAGCAGCGGTATAGGCTGAACTAACCCCCCTAGCAGACAGTCTCACTACCACCACACCTGGCTACGGACTGTTGGGACATTACCTGCTCAGCTACACGACCTCTCTTTGCTGGACTTCTGTTTGTAACTTCACCTCCAAGTTAACTGTTAGTTTCCATGTTTAAATATGTCATACATACATACATATACAACGGCTAGGCAACGCATAATGTCATACACCTTCACACGCATAGATGAGATTAGAGGCTTGCAATATACCTGCTTGTCTCACTACCCTGTGTATGAATGTATGCCCCAACATGACGATCAACCACCTACATACACGGTACATGTACCTTTAAATATGTTGCTACCTACTGCCTTCCACCAAACCTTACACATGCCGAGCGATCTAGATACAACGATAGACATATGAATACAAGCAGATTTACCTGTGCATACGTATTAATGTTCAAAGCTATTGCAAACATAAGATTTCCTGCTGATTGTAACTAACCGAAATGAACATGCTCTATGTGTGCTTCAATAACTTAAAGCTTGCCTATCGATCCTGCAGCCATGCTACCGCATGCCAAACGAGGTCATTATTGTTACTTGTCTTATACCTGCATCTATTTTAACTCCTATGTTGCCTTACACAGCTATTTAGATAAAGCGACTTACTTCAACATACAATAAAGCAGTCCAGCATGGGAGAAAACTTAATACTACTGTATCCGCTCTAACTACTCTAGCATGTTATGTTCCGTAAGCAATGATTACTAGCATGTTCTTTTCATATTAATGACCTCCCTCTGAATCTTATACTGACTAGCTACTACTACTTTGTAAGACATGTTGGTACATTAGGACTACATCGATGTAACTGTTCTAGCACTGTTAAGCAATAATTACTTTTATTGTTATTCTAATTTTTATTTTATTAACCAAGCTTGTATAAACCTGTTTACATGACGTTCTAAAAAAACAAAAAAAATATGGCAGTCTTTCTTAGAGGTGTATTGCCCACCACCTTGTTATCATCAACTTGTCTTACCCCACAATGCCTCCTCTTTCTAATTTGTACCCCATAACGCATATGCCATAATAAAAGAAAGATTTACAACAAAAAAAAGAAGTACCCTTTTCACAATAGGGAGCTACAGATAGGCTGAGAGTGTGACTGAAGCCTTGGACATAAACCAGATGAAATTCACACCATGAAAACTTTATTGTGATTAAGTTCTTAAGGTGTCCGGAGTGGCCCTTTAATATGTCCAATTTTGAGTCTTTTCACAATGCACAGAAATGACCAATTTCTGTTGAAATGTACTGCTAAATATTTAATTGCATCCCACATGAAAAAGGCTGGATGGCCATTAAGCAATTTTTTTTACCAAAGATCAGTCTCCATCTTCTGCCCAAATTTACTTTTTAATTGATTGTATAAGTTGGACACTAAATAACTAGATATGCACCTAGCAATACAACTATTTTTATAGCACATTGGGAAGAGACAATTATTTACGGAGACCATAGGCTGGGGTGCACATGTAATTGCCTATGTGTCTTGTTATTTGTTTGTTTTTTTATTTGGGAGGGCATTGAGGACTTTTAAAATTTTCTTAATGACGACTGGGGCACCCAGCTGAATAGTACTATAAGTCCCGTGGAAATAGATTTAAATGGAAATGGATTTAAATATTTATGTGGAGGGGGAATCACGTAAAACAATGACTTTCTTTAAGAAAGTTGACACTATTGGTTATGTCATGTATAGTAGTGGAGGCTATTTCCCATGGCTTAACATCCCGAAGGGACAATTACTTGGACTAAGGCGTAATTGCACGGAGGAGAGTACATTCCAAACACAAACCCAGAAACTACTAGATAAAGAAGTATCCTGAGTATATCCTGGGAAGAGCCTGGGATGAAGTTAATGAAAAATCATAACTGGAGCTACTATATAAGGACAACTCTGGTGTTCACGTAACCCCCAGTGATGTTTTTGTGTTCGACTATAATACCCAACACAGATCAATTAAACATATTAATAAAGTACTGGCCTATTCTTAAAGCGGATAAGGATTAAGGTGAATCACTACCCGAAAAACCTTGTATCACTTTCAAAGGGGCTCCTAATTTTAAGAATTCTTTAGTTAGTAGCTATCTGAGAGAGAAACCTAAACATATAACAAATAATTGGTTTGGGGAACTCACAGGATTTTATAGGTGCAAGATGTGTTTAGGCTGTAGGAACATACAACAAATAGGAAATGGGGTACATCACGAGTTTCAATCAGAAAGAACAAAGACCGAGTACACTATTAGAGAACATATTACATCACAGCAATAATATCTATTTTTTACAGTGCCCGTGTAAATTGCAGTACATTGGAAGAACCACACGACCACTATATAAAATAATACGCGAACATGTATATAATATACACGAAGGGGTAACTAGTCATAGTGTTTCAGACCACTTCCAACAAGTACATAACCAGGATCCTACAGGCTTGCTCTTTATAGGGATTAAAAACTTTTTAAAGACTGGAGAGGGGGAATTTTATTAAGAAAATTGGCCAAGAGGAAATGCGGTGGGTGTTTAACTTGGAAGCTCTAGCCCTGGCCGGTCTCAATATAGATTTTTTATGGTTCCTCTTAAAGGCTTTATTCCCCATTTTAGATTGTTGTGTAGCCATTCGATTTTTAGACAATATGCCCCTTTTTTATGGTTTTATTTATTTTTTAATATTCTGTACACTTTATTTTTATGTTTATTGATCTTTGTAGAGTTCATAAGATGTGATATATGGCGAGTACTTAAGAGTATTCCCCTTTTGTTTTCCTTATGTTGTAAGGTTATGGAAACTGTGCATATGTATATGGTCTCTGAGCACTATTGGAATAATTGCAGATAGCATAAAGAACATTATTTTATGTATGGACATGGGCACTTTAAAAAGGTGTGATGTTCAGTCACCCTCGCCGTGGGAGATTTCTTTTATGCTTGAGAAAGCCCAGAGATGCGGGGTGAAACCCGCAAGTTCCTGCACGTGCAGTGAGATTGCGACCAGCTGGGAGTTACAGAGAGGATGCGCAGATTGTATGCTCTTCAACACCCAGAACCTTTGGTCTACATTGAGTGCAGTGAGATTTTACTGTTTTACTTTTCAATTATTGTGAATAATAAAGCTTTCAACTTTTATACTTCCGGTTGGTGGTGAATTTGTTTAACCCATGTTAGGATCCAACGATCTCAAGGGTCGGATCCTCCCTGTGCCGGATAGTTTGGAGTGGTACTATAACCACTCCTCAATTGTGAGTGTATTTCTTACAGAGCACCACATTTTATATTTTATTGTGACTATGTTGCACTAGGTCTATTTTTATGCTTATGTATTTTAGATCCTTGTGACATACTACACAAAGAGAGTGCAATTTTATCCTGCTTTGTCACATAAGAGTTTGTGTTTTCTCACAGTGTGATTTTTTAAAAACTGTTCTCTTACTTATAGATCTTTACTTGTATATTACTGGGATATCATTATGCCATGTCACTTTTCATGCACTGACACTTTATTTAAAATTGTTTGCGTACCTACATTTTTTTTTACTGCTAAATATTTGTGGGTCTTTTTCTACAAATACATTGAACTTTAATTGTAAAATCTGCAGGCTTTGCAGTACAGCTTCATCATGAAGTGCGTACATGGCACTGCTACACCCTATACCACGGATGCCTTTAAGGCGTTAATCTTTTATATTTTAATAAAGAAAGACAACCTAACCAAGCAGCAATGTGGATGCAGTTGGAATGCGTTTTCCAACCTATGAAGCAAATGACACTTCATTTAGTTGAGGTTTATTACACACACACACACACACACACACACACATATATAGGTATATATACACACACACACACACACATACCTGCCAGAGGTGTTTCCACGTCCATTACAGAACCATTTCTTGCTGGTGTTGCAGTAGACAACACAGGCAGGGTCATGAATCCCACAATAGCTTTAAAAGAAAATATGCATTAGCATAGCATGAATTATTTTTTATTTTTTTTTTAAAGATACCGACCTACACTTAAGCATGAAACAAAGGACAGTTAGCAAACATATCTCCTAAAAGGCATATTGCACAGTCTGTTGCTCTACATAATTCATTTTCTGCACTTTCAGAGTGTAGTGGTGTCGTGCAGAGAGGCACTGAGGCTAGTGGTGTTGTGCAGAGAGGCACTGAGGCTAGTGGTGTTGTGCAGAGAGGCACTGAGGCTAGTGGTGTTGTGCAGAGAGGCACTGAGGCTAGTGGTGTTGTGCAGAGAGGCACTGAGGCTAGTGGTGTTGTGCAGAGAGGCACTGAGGCTAGTGGTGTTGTGCAGAGAGGCACTGAGGCTAGTGGTGTTGTGCAGAGAAGCACTGAGGCTAGTGGTGTTGTGCAGAGAGGCATTGAGGCTAGTGGTGTTGTTGAGAGAAGCACTGAGGCTAGTGGTGTTGTGGAGAGAGGCATTGATGCTAGTGGTGTTGTGCAGAGAGGCTTGAAGGCTATGGTGAGGCCTAATAGAAAGCAGTTGTTGTTGGGGGATTCCATCATAAGTGGTGTGGAGATGGACAATGGTGGTCTTGTGAGGTGTCTTCCCGGAGCTACTGCTCACAGAGACAGGAGACGTATCTGTAATATTGTTAAACAAGCAAAGCAGGAAGAGGAATTGGATGTACTTGTCCATTTAGGGAGAAATGACTTGGCTTGCAATGAGGTTTCAGAGGTTAAGGAAGTTTTTAGTGTTTTTGCCAATGATATACGGCAGGTTGCTTCCACACTGTCATTCTCTGAAGTTCTGCCTGTGCATAACACTCAGAACGACAGGCGGATGCGTATTAGGGACTTTAACTTGTGGCTTGGTGAATGGTGTCGGGAGCAAGGATTTGGCTTTATTGCTCATGGTAGCTCTGTTTGGAATGGAAATAAACTGTACAAAAAAGATGGTTTGCATCTTTCTCAAAAGGGAACAAATGTTCTCAGTGAGCAGTTCAGAGGTTTTGCTAGGATGTATTTAAACTAGGATTGGGGGGGGGGGGCAAAAGGGTGATAAAACATCAATCCAATTGTCCCCCAAAACAAGGACAGAAGGTGCCTGTAGCAAGTGTGTTAAAAATGATAAGCTTAGAGTCATGTCTACAAATGCTCGCAGTTTAGGGAATAAGATCCATGAACTTGTGGCAATAATGGCAACTGATAGAGTAGATTTAGTCGCTGTTACTGAGACATGGTATAATGAAAAAAATGACTGGGACATAGCAATACCAGGGTACTCTTTATATAGAAAAGACAGGGAAGGAAAGAAAGGGGGAGGGGTGGCCCTGTATGTAAAGGATAGCATAAAATCTAGCCTAATAAAGGTTAGTGAGGCGAACATAGAGTCTGTTTGGGTTACGTTAGAATTTGGTAATCACACAGTAACTCGTGTAGGTGTGATTTATAGGCCCCCAGGACAAATTGAAGAGTAAGATAATCTACTAGTTGAAGAAATAGCTAAAATGACAATGAAGGGGGAAGTTGTTATCATCATGGGTGACTTTAATCTTCCTGATGTGAATTGGAAAACAAAAATAGCTACTTGTGCCAGGAGCACACATATTCTAAACTCCCTACTGGGATTGTCTCTAAAACAAGTCGTTGAGGAGCCAACTCGTAAAGAGGCCATACTAGATTTAGTGTTAACAAATGGAGATTTGGTATCAGATATTACTGTAGGTGAAAGTTTAGGATCCAGTGATCATCAGTCAGTGTGGTTTAATATAAGAACAGTGACTGAGTCACACCACACAAAAACAAAAGTTTTAGACTTTAGAAAAACAGACTTTTCTAAAATTAGAATATGTGTAAAGGAGTCATTATTAGACTGGAGCAATTTAAATGGAGTCCAAAAGAAATGGGATTATTTAAAAGTTGCACTACTGAAGGCAACAGAAAATTGCATTAGGCTTGTCAGTAAAAGCAAAAAATTCAAGAAACCACTGTGGTACTCCGCAGATGTGGCCAAAATAGTAAAAAACAAAAAGTTAGCATTTAGTAATTATAAAAAAACCCAGAGTGAGGAAGACAGAATGACCTATAAGATTAGGCAGAAAGAGGCTAAGCAAGTTATAAGAGCTTCCAAAGCACACACAGAAGAGAAAATAGCAGTCAGTAAAAAAGGGGGACAAAACTTTTTTTAGATACATAAATGAGAAAAGAAAAGTAAAACAAGGATTAGTTAGATTAAAAACAAAAGAAGGAAGGTATGTAGATGAGGATAAAGGTCTAGCTGACTGCCTCAATTAATATTTTTGTTCGGTATTTACAGATGAAAATTAAGGAAAGGGACCTCAGTTAAGAAAAAGGATAAATGAGTCATTTATTACACGAGTTTACAGAGGAAGAGGTTCTATTTCAACTCTCAAAAGTAAAGACAAATAAGTCAATGGGACCTGATGGAATACACCCAAAGCTATTAAAAGAGCTTAGTGGTGTACTAGCAAAACCATTAACAGATTTATTTAACCAATCATTGATAACAGGAGTAGTCCCAGAAGATTGGAAGTTAGCGAATGTTGTGCCCATTCACAAGAAAGGTAATAGGGAGGAGTCGGGCAACTATAGGCCAGTAAGCCTTACTTCAGTAGTGGGGAAAGTGATGGAAACCATGTTAAAGGATAGGATTGTTGAACATCTAAAAACACATGGATTTCAAGATCAGAGGCAACATGGGTTTACTTCAGGGAGATCATGCCAAACTAATCTTATTGATTTTTTTTGATTGGGTAACTAAAATTATAGATCAGGGTGGTGCTGTAGACATTGCTTACCTAGATTTCAGTAAGGCTTTTGACACTGTTGCACATAGAAGGCTTATCAATAAACTACAATCTTTGAGTTTGGATTCCAATATTGTTGAATGGGTAAGGCAGTGGCTGAGCGACAGGCAACAGAGGGTTGTAGTCAATGGAGTATATTCGAAGCTTGGGCTTGTCACCAGTGGGGTACCTCAGGGATCTGTACTTGGACCCATTCTCTTTAATATTTTTATTAGTGATATTGCAGAAGGTCTTGATGGTAAGTTGTGTCTTTTTGCGGATGATACTAAGATATGTAACAGGGTTGATGTTCCAGGAGGGATAAGCCAAATGGCAAATGATTTAGGTAAACTAGAAAAATGGTCAGAGTTGTGGCAACTGACATTTAATGTGGATAAGTGCAAGATAATGCATCTTGGACGTAAAAACCCAAGGGCAGAGTACAGAATATTTGATAAGAGTCCTAACCGCAACATCTAAGGAAAGGGATTTAGGGGTGATTATTTCTGATGACTTAAAGGTAGGCAGACAATGTAATAGAGCAGCAGGAAATGCTAGCAGAATGCTTGGTTGTATAGGGAGAGGTATTAGCAGTAGAAAGAGGGAAGTGCTCATGCCATTGTACAGAACACTGGTGAGACCTCACTTGGAGTACTGTACACAGTACTGGAGACCCTATCTTCAGAAGGATATTGATACCTTAGAGAGAGTTCAAAGAAGGGCTACTAAACTGGTTCATGGATTGCAGGATAAAACTTACCAGGAAAGGTTAAAGGATCTTAACATGTATAGCTTGGAGGAAAGACGAGACAGGGGGGATATGATAGAAACATTTAAATACATAAAGGGAATCAACACAGTAAAAGAGGAGACTATATTTAAAAGAAGAAAAACTACCACAACAAGAGGACATAGTCTTAAATTAGAGGGACAAAGGTTTAAAAATAATATCAGGAAGTATTACTTTACTGAGAGGGTAGTGGATGCATGGAATAGCCTTCCAGCTGAAGTGGTAGAGGTTAACACAGTAAAGGAGTTTAAGCATGCGTGGGATAGGCATAAGGCTATCCTAACTATAAGATAAGGCCAGGGACTAATGAAAGTATTTCGAAAACTGGGCAGACTAGATGGGCCTAATGGTTCTTATCTGCCGTCACATTCTATGTTTCTATGTTTCTATAAGGTTACAGGAGAAGCTCACTATTTAAGGAACACTATAGTGTTAGGAATACAAATACAAATGTGTATTCCCAAACATAGAAACATAGAATGTGACGGCAGATAAGAACCATTCGGCCCATCTAGTCTGCCCAGTTTTCTAAATACTTTCATTAGTCCCTGGCATTATCTTATAGTTAGGATAGCCTTATGCCTATCCCACCCATGCTTAAACTCCTTTACTGTGTTAACCTCTACCACTTCAGCTGGAAGGCTATTCCATGCATCCACTACCCTCTCAGTAAAGTAATACTTCCTGATATTATTTTTAAACCTTTGTCCTTCTAATTTTAGACTATGTCCTCTGGTTGTGGTAGTTTTTCTTCTTTTAAATATAGTCTCCTCTTTTACTGTGTTGATTCCCTTTATGTATTTAAATGTTTCTATCATATCCCCCCTGTCTCGTCTTTCCACCAAGCTATACATGTTAAGATCCTTTAACCTTTCCTGGTAAGTTTTATCCTGCAATCCATGAACCAGTTTAGTAGCCCTTCTTTGAACTCTCTCTAAGGTATCAATATCCTTCTGAAGATATGGTCTCCAGTACTCCAAGTGAGGTCTCACCAGTGTTCTGTACAATGGCATGAGCACTTCCCTCTTTCTACTGCTAATACCTCTCCCTATACAACCAAGCATTCTGCTAGCATTTCCTGCTGCTCTGTTACATTGTCTGCCTACCTTTAAGTCCTCAGAAATAATCACCCCTAAATCCCTTTCCTCAGATGTTGAGGTTAGGACTCTATCAAATATTCTGTACTCTGCCCTTGGGTTTTTACGTCCAAGATGCATTATCTTGCACTTATCCACATTAAATGTCAGTTGCCACAACTGACCATTTTTCTAGTTTACCTAAATCATTTTCCATTTGGCTTATCCCTCCTGGAAGATCAACCCTGTTACATATCTTAGTATCATCCGCAAAAATACACACCTTACCATCAAGACCTTCTGCAATATCACTAATAAAAATATTAAAGAGAATGGGTCCAAGTACAGATCCCTGAGGTACCCCACTGGTGACAAGCCCAAGCTTCGAATATACTCCATTGACTACAACCCTCTGTTGCCTGTCGCTCAGCCACTGCCTTACCCATTCAACAATATTGGAATCCAAACTCAAAGATTGTAGTTTATTGATAAGCCTTCTATGTGCAACAGTGTCAAAAGCCTTACTGAAATCTAGGTAAGCAATGTCTACTGCACCACCCTGATCTATAATTTTAGTTACCCAATCAAAAAAATCAATAAGATTAGTTTGGCATGATCTCCCTGAAGTAAACCCATGTTGTCTCTGATCTTGAAATCCATGTGTTTTTAGATGTTCAACAATCCTATCCTTTAACATGGTTTCCATCACTTTCCCCACTACTGAAGTAAGGCTTACTGGCCTATAGTTGCCCGACTCCTCCCTATTACCTTTCTTGTGAATGGGCACAACATTCGCTAACTTCCAATCTTCTGGGACTACTCCTGTTATCAATGATTGGTTAAATAAATCTGTTAATGGTTTTGCTAGTACACCACTAAGCTCTTTTAATAGCTTTGGGTGTATTCCATCAGGTCCCATTGACTTATTTGTCTTTACTTTTGACAGTTGAAATAGAACCTCTTCCTCTGTAAACTCACGTGTAATAAATGACTCATTTATCCTTTTTTTTTAACAGAGGTCCCTTTCCTTCATTTTCAGCTGTAAATACCGAACAAAAATATTCATTGAGGCAGTCAGCTAGACCTTTATCCTCATCTACATACCTTCCTTCTTTTGTTTTTAATCTAACTAATCCTTGTTTTACTTTTCTTTTCTCATTTATGCATCTAAAAAAGTTTTGTCCCCCTTTTTTACTGACTGTGCTATTTTCTCTTCTGTGTGTGATTTGGAAGCTCTTATAAATTGCTTAGCCTCTTTCTGCCTAATCTTATAGGTCATTCTGTCTTCCTCACTCTGGTTTTTTTTTTATAATTACTAAATGCTAACTTTTTGTTTTTTACTATTTTGGCCACATCTGCGGAGTACCACAGTGGTTTCTTGAATTTGTTGCTTTTACTGACAAGCCTAATGCAATTTTCTGTTGCCTTCAGTAGTGCAGCTTTTAAATAATCCCATTTATTTTGGACTCCATTTAAGTTGCTCCAGTCTGATAATGACTCCTTTACACATATTCTAATTTTAGAAAAGTCTGTTTTTCTAAAGTCTAAAACTTTTGTTTTTGTGTGGTGTGACTCAGTCACTGTTCTTATATTAAACCACACTGACTGATGATCACTGGATCCTAAACTTTCACCTACAGTAATATCTGATACCAAATCTCCATTTGTTAACACTAAATCTAGTATGGCCTCTTTACGAGTTGGCTCCTCAACGACTTGTTTTAGAGACAATCCCAGTAGGGAGTTTAGAATTTGCGTGCTTCTGGCACAAGTAGCTATTTTTGTTTTCCAATTCACATCAGGAAGATTAAAGTCATCCATGATGGTAACTTCCCCCTTCATTGTCATTTTAGCTATTTCTTCAACTAGTAGATTATCTAACTCTTCAATTTGTCCTGGGGGCCTATAAATCACACCTACACGAACTACTGTGTGATTACCAAATTCTAACGTAACCCAAATGGACTCTAGGTTCGTCTCACTAACCTTTATTAGGCTAGATTTTATGCTATCCTTCACATACAGGGCCACCCCTCCCCCTTTCTTGCCTTCCCTGTCTTTTCTATATAAAGAGTACCCTGGTATTGCTATGTCCCAGTCATTTTTTTCATTATACCATGTCTCAGTAACAGCGACTAAATCTACACTATCAGTTGCCATTATTGCCACAAGTTCATGGATCTTATTCCCTAAACTGCGAGCATTTGTAGACATGACTCTAAGCTTATCATTTTTTAACACACTTGCTACAGGCACCTTCTGTCCTTGTTTTGGGGGACAATTGGATTGATGTTTTATCACCCTTTTGCCCCCCCCCTCCTAGTTTAAATACATCTTAGCAAAACCTCTGAACTGCTCACTGAGAACAAAGCTAGTGTCATGCAGCAGTTTAGTTTGCTCCCCCAGTGCATGAAAAATATAGTTTACTTACCTCTTCTCCCTTGCCGCTGTGTTCTCTCTGCAGCCAGCCCTGCCTCCTCAGCGGAGATCAATCTTTATATCAGCCAATCCATTGCTTTCCCATATGAAATTAACTGACTGAACTAGCTGAGTTTCACTCCACTATTTCAACAGAAAAGTCTTTGGTAGCGGTCAGTGTGCCACTAGAGGCATTTTAACCATGTGCAGTAAACATTGCCATTCTTGCATGAAAGCAATGTTTTCAGTTATAGGGTTAAAACTACAGGGACATGGCACCCAGACAATTTCATTGAATTGAAGAGGTCAAGGTGCCTATTGTGTCTCTAAGGATGTTTTAAAGGGAAATTCTAGTGCCAGGAAAACAGTTTTCCTGACACTGGAGGTTCCCTCTCCCTCCCACCCCCCAATCCCCAGTTACTGAAGGGGTGAAAACCCCTTCAGTCACTTACCTGAGGCAGCGACGATGTCCCTTGTCGCTGTCTCCTCCTCTGCACCGCTCCTCCTTCTTACTCCGTCAGCCGGTTGGCGAGAATGATCCTGCCCACCGGCCGAGGAGACCTAATGTGCATGCGCATTAGGTCTCCCCATAGGAAAGCATTGAAAACGAATTTCAATGCTTTCCTATGAGGATTTGAGCGACGCTGGAGGTCCTCACACAGTGTGAGGATGTCCAGCGACGCTCTAGCACAGATAATCTGTGCTATAGAGCAGGAAGTTCCCTCTAGTGGCTGTCTAATAGACAGCCACTAGAGGTGGAGTTAACCCTGCAAGGTAATTATTGCAGTTTATAAAAAACTGCAATAATTACACTTGCAGGCTTAAGAGTAGTGGGAGTTGGCACCCAGACCACTCCAATGAGCAGAAGTGGTCTGGGTGCCTGGAGTGTCCCTTTAAGTATCACACAACATAATATGTCACTAATTACTTTACTGGCCACAAAAGTGCTCACCTGCAGGCATGGACCGGAAGATCCTTTGTATAATAGGTATCTTCTTCATCTTCTTCAAAGTTTAGCTCACCCAATAACTGGCTTGTTTTACCCACTCCATCATCCACGCTACCATTCTGAAGTATGCCATCTGGACCATTAACCTAGAAAAAAAAAATAAAAGGAACTGTAGTTTTGTGCAAAGCAAAAGTATTACATTTTTGGAGATAAATTGCTTAAACCTATAAAACAGCACCCAAAATATGCAGATTTTATTTTCATCGCTATTTAATTTCATTAAAAACATAAGGAAAAAATAATTACTATTGCAATTCAATCAAGGATGCAGACAGTATTGCATCCACATGAAAGACTAGCAATTACTAATCCAAATGTTCAAATAAATATGAGTTATTGTTTAACAAACGTTAAGAAAAGTGCTAGAGATAATTTTCAAAGGGAAGACATGGTTGACACATAGTAAAGGGCACTGCAGTTTGAAAAGTCCAGTAGATAGCTTAATTATAGGCCACAAAAGTTTTAAATTACATATATCATGCGTTTCTGGAGATATTATTGCTGGTACATCCCATTGTGAAATCTATTCGAACAAAAGCCGCACTGATCTATTTTAAGTACTTATTAAGTATCTTAATAGCAATGTACTGATAAAAAATAACAATATAGATATTTATTTCTATCAGTGCATTGTTGTGTGTGTGTATATATATATATATATATATATATATATATATACACACACACAGACAGACACACACATATATATATATATATATATATATATATATATATATATATATATACATACATACACACACACACCGTAGTAGCTTGCACTCCAAGAAGACATTTGTAGTGCCCGGTGCTGGTTGTGGCAAAGGTAGATATGGGTGTAGAAACAATCGCACTCCTGGGACTTGGTTGAAGTAGTAAAATTTAGCTTTTATTTATTCCATATAAAAATATTTTATATGGAATAAATAAAAGCTAAATTTTACTACTTCAACCAAGTCCCAGGAGTGCGATTGTTTCTACACATACACACACACACACACACACACACACACATATAGTATATACTCGAGTATAAGCCGACCCGAATATAAGCAGAGGCCCCTAATTTTACCCCAAAAAACTGGGAAAACGTATTGACTCTAGTATAAGACTAGGGTGGGAAATGCAGCAGCTACTGGTAAATTTCTAAATAAAATTAGATCCTAAAAAAATTATATTAACTGAATATTTATTTACAGTGTGTGTG
Organism: Pelobates fuscus; assembly: GCF_036172605.1. Classification (NCBI taxonomy): domain Eukaryota; kingdom Metazoa; phylum Chordata; class Amphibia; order Anura; family Pelobatidae; genus Pelobates; species Pelobates fuscus. Next base: position 285,057,062 of record NC_086321.1, on the reverse strand, counting down.
TGTACGAGTGCAGTGTGTGTATGAGAATGCAGTGTGTATGAGAATGCAGAGTGTGTGTGTGTGTGAGAGAGATGCAGAGCCTTGGTGGGGGGTGGGCATTTTTAATATTTTTTTTTATTATTATTTTAATTTATTTTTTGTTATATTTATTTATTTTTATAACTATTTTATTAATTTATTTTTTTTTCGTCCCCCCTCCCTGCTTGATACATGGCAGGGAGGGGGGCTCTCCTTCCCTGGTGGTCCAGTGGCATTGACAGTTCGGGGGGGGGGGGGGGGGGGAGGAGGAGGAGGGGGACTGGCAGAGAGCACTTCTCTCCTGCAGCTCCTGTCAGCTCCCTTCTCCTCCGCGCCGGTCCGTGCAGCTCTTCTGTCAGATAACACTGTAAGTCTCGCGAGAGCCGCACTATGACCCTGCGGCTCTCGCGAGACTTACACTGGGAGCTGACAGAGGTGCTGAACGGACCGCCGCGCAGGAGGAGAGAGCTGACAGGAGCTGCAGGAGAGGTAAGTAACCGCACACAGCCCCATTGTCTATATTATGGCAATGTAAATTGCCATAATACAGACAGTGACTCGAGTATAAGCCGAGTTGGGGTTTTTCAGCACAAAAAAATTTACTCGAGTATATACGGTATATATACATACATACATACACACACACACACCCATGAAAGATTTCCCAGAGAGAAATTTTGTGCCTCTGTGGTCCCATGGAACAATGGTCAGCAGATGTAAGAATAAATTGGAACGATCACAATGTTTAGAGCTCGACTCATAAGGGCTCTAAATATTAGGGATCGACCGATATTGATTTTTTAGAGCCGATACCGATACCGATATTCTGTAAACTTTCAGGCCGATAGCCGATATAATTTGCCGATATTCTGTACATTTACCATTTTGGAAAATAAAAACAATTTCTAAAGGTAAATGCACAAAATATAAATGCCATGTGTAGTGGATGCAGTGTGTTTAGACAGGGGAGCTGTGTGTGTTTGTGTAGTGTGTGTGTGTAGTGGATGCAGTGTGTGTTTGTGTAGTGTGAGTGTTGTGGATGCAGTGTGTGTTTGTGTAGTGGATGCAGTGTGTATTTGTCTAGTGTGTGTAGTAGATGCAGTGTGTATTTGTCTAGTGTATATATAATGAAAGCAGAGTGCTTGTGTAGTGTGCGTAAAGTGAATGCAGTGTGTGTGTAAAGTGAATGCTGTATATACTAAATGCAAAGTGTGTGTGTGTTTGTGTAGTGTGTGCATATAAGGAATGCAGAGTGTGTGTATTTGTGTAGTGTGTGTATAGTGAATGTAGTGTGTTTATATAATGCAGAGTGTGTGTGTTTGTATGGTGTGTGTATATAATGCAGTGTGTTTGTGTAGTGTTTGTATAGTGTGTGTATATAATGCAGTGTGTTTGTATAGTGTGTGTATATAATACAGTGTGTGTTTGTATAGTGTGTGTGTGTGTGTGTATATAATACAGTGTGTGTGTGTATATATAATACAGTGTGTGTATATAATACAGTGTGTTTGTGTAGTGTGCATTATATACACACACACACTATACAAACACACACTGCATTATATACACATACTATACAAACACACACTGCATTATATACACAAATACTATACAAACACACACTGCATTATTATACACACACACACTGCATTACACTGTGTGCAGAATTATTAGGCAAATTAGTATTTTGACCACATCATCCTCTTTATGCATGTTGTCTTACTCCAAGCTGCATAGGCTCGAAAGCCTACTACCAATTAAGCATATTAGGTGATGTGCATCTCTGTAATGAGAAGGGGTGTGGTCTAATGACATCAACACCCTATATCAGGTGTGCATAATTATTAGGCAACTTCCTTTCCTTTGGCAAAATGGGTCAAAAGAAGGACTTGACAGGCTCAGAAAAGTCAAAAATAGTGAGATATCTTGCAGAGGGATGCAGCACTCTTAAAATTGCAAAGCTTCTGAAGCGTGATCATCGAACAATCAAGCGTTTCATTCAAAATAGTCAACAGGGTCGCAAGAAGCGTGTGGAGAAACCAAGGCGCAAAATAACTGCCCATGAACTGAGAAAAGTCAAGCGTGCAGCTGCCAAGATGCCACTTGCCACCAGTTTGGCCATATTTCAGAGCTGCAACATCACTGGAGTGCCCAAAAGCACAAGGTGTGCAATACTCAGAGACATGGCCAAGGTAAGAAAGGCTGAAAGACGACCACCACTGAACAAGACACACAAGCTGAAACGTCAGGACTGGGCCAAGAAATATCTCAAGACTGATTTTTCTAAGGTTTTATGGACTGATGAAATGAGAGTGAGTCTTGATGGGCCTGTGGCTGGATTGGTAAAGGGCAGAGAGCTCCAGTCCGACTCAGACGCCAGCAAGGTGGAGGTGGAGTACTGGTTTGGGCTGGTATCATCAAAGATGAGCTTGTGGGGCCTTTTCGGGTTGAGGATGGAGTCAAGCTCAACTGCCAGTTTCTGGAAGACACCTTCTTCAAGCAGTGGTACAGGAAGAAGTCTGCATCCTTCAAGAAAAACATGATTTCCATGCAGGACAATGCTCCATCACACACGTCCAAGTACTCCACAGCGTGGCTGGCAAGAAAGGGTATAAAAGAAGAAAATCTAATGACATGGCCTCCTTGTTCACCTGATCTGAACCCCATTGAGAACCTGTGGTCCATCATCAAATGTGAGATTTACAAGGAGGGAAAACAGTACACCTCTCTGAGCAGTGTCTGGTAGGCTGTGGTTGCTGCTGCACGCAATGTTGATGGTGAACAGATCAAAACACTGACAGAATCCATGGATGGCAGGATTTTGAGTGTCCTTGCAAAGAAAGGTGGCTATATTGGTCACTGATTTGTTTTTGTTATGTTTTTGAATGTCAGAAATTTATATTTGTGAATGATGAGATGTTATATTGGTTTCACTGGTAAAAATAAATAATTGAAATGGGTATATATTTGTTTTATGTTACGTTGCCTAATAATTATGCACAGTAATGGTCACCTGCACACACAGATATCCCCCTAAAATAGCTAAAACTAAAAACAAACTAAAAACTACTTAAAAAAATATTCAGCTTTGATATTAATGAGTTTTTTGGGTTCATTGAGAACATGGTTGTTGTTCAATAATAAAATTAATCCTCAAAAATACAACTTGCCTAATAATTCTGCACTCCCTGTATATACACACACACACTGCATTATATACACAAATACTATACAAACACACACTGCATTATATACACAAATACTATACAAACACACACTGCATTATATACACACATACTATACAAACACACACTGCATTATATACACACACACACTGCATTATATACACACATACCATACAAACACACACTGCATTATTATACACACACACTATATAAACACTGCATTATATACACAGTGTGTTTGTGTAGTGTATAATAATGGAGTGTGTGTGTAAGGGGGCATTTTTTTATTAAATATTAAATTATAATTTTTTATATATTTAATAATTATTATTATTATAGATTTTTTGTTGTCCCCCCTCCCTGCTTGTTGCCTGGCCAGGGAGGGGGGAATATAGCAATCCCTGGTGGTCCAGTGGCATTGGCTGAGCTGGGGGGGGGGGGGGGGGCGGGTAGCAAACGTTTACTCACCTCCCAGCAGCTCCTGCAGCTCCCCAGTGTAACTATCGCGGCCAGCTTGCCGTGCGGAGCGTTGCCATGGTAACCCATGGCAACGCTCTGACGGCCGCTGGTCTCGCGAGAGTTACACTGGGAGCTGGAGGAGCTGCTGGGAGGTGAGTAAACGTTTGCTACCCGCCCCCCAGGACCGCCGGGCTTGTAATGAGCCTGGTGGTCCTAGGAGGTATTGTCGGCAATATCGGTATCTCTATTGGCCGATACCGATTTTGCCGAAAATACCGAATATCGGCCGATTATATCGGTAAAACCGATAATCGGTCGATCCCTACTAAATATAGTGTACATATTGCCCTGTGATGGGTTTTTATGTTTACACTGCATAGGATATACCAGACATCGTATAGCAAGAGCATCTTTTACCATTGTGTGCGCAATCACCTTGTTAATTATTGTATTCCTACGTATGTATTTGTATTTTTAGTGTTTTTTGTGACAAAGGACTTGGGTGATTTTTTTAAGCTGCACTGGGTTACTTGTTTTTTAATGTTAGATCGTAGCGCCATTTTTTCTATATACGGTTCATATCTTGCTGCATAGTCTTATTGTAGATTGCAAGTATAATTACAGCGCTATGGAATTTGTTGGCGCTATATAAACAAAACCGTACAGCATTACTTTTTCCACATGATAATTGTTATAAAACTTAAAGATACAGATTTTGGTTTTCTTTAGAAGTGATCCACGCAAGCACATTTTATAACTGCTCTCAGTACAGAAGAGTACAATGACACTTTTGATGTACGAGATTTACATTTTTTATAGAGCTATATTCAGGCTGCTACGTATTTCCTGTGTAAGTAGGCAATAGGCCTTTTCCTGACGTTTGTTGCAAAACATTCTGAAAATTTAAAGGGTTATTCCGAGCACCACGACCACTTTAATGTTTTGAAGTTGTACTATTGTGAGCAGTCTTTCAGTTTGAAAGAAGAGAGAAATTGGACAAAGCTGCAGGAGGAGTAAACATCCAGCAGCATCATTAGCTAGCCTGGAATGAGAATTCAGGGCCTGCTAATGTTAAAGGGACATACATCGCTTTGTGAAAACCATCTAACCAATTCAAAAGCTTTAGGTTTGAAAGAGAAAGTTGTCTCACTCTACATGCTGAAAAAACAGGTAAATATGATTTTTTCTTTAAATGTTTCTACACACTCTGACACAGATCTAACCAACACAGATCTAACAAATGCTGAATAAGTGCATTTTGGAATGCCTGATTTTCACATGTGCAGTTCTCTTCACCTTCCATCCCCCCCCCCCGCCCGAGAGGTGTTTCCCAACAATGCAACGCGACCAAGTTTATAGTTCGTTTATCAATAGTTATACCGTACTTTTCAACTTCTTGCTTTATTTTGGTAGGTAAATTTGATTAAAAGTGTTTGCTGGTTAAAAAAAAATAATTGTCAAGTGACGCATGTCGCTTTAAATCATGGCACACACAGCAGGATGCCAGCAAGTGTTACTCCAACTAAAATAAACTGTTTTAATACACCAATGGTTTTTGATGGAGTAACCCTTTAATCTTGAAGAATGTGAATCTGCAACTGAGTTCTAGTGACATCTTATAAACATTAGCAGGAAAAAACACGCTTATTCTGTAAAACTGTAATAGGCACTATGCAAGATGTTTATTATAAAGTATAAATTGACTTAAATTGCAGTTAAAATACAATAGCGTAAGCAATACATGCCTTTTTTAGGTCAGGGTGGAATATCCAACAGCTAATACTATATTTGTTGTTCAATTTAATTGGACTAAGATAATAAAATAAGCATTAGCTAATCTGAACCAATGAGTTTAAACAGAGGGATACTAATAACCAAAACCCTCAAAAATATACAACGCCAAATATGGTGATATTTTCTCCAAAAACAGGGAAAGAATGTTCACAGAAATACATTAGAAATGTCCAATAATTTTGGATGGCCATAAGTAGACATTAAAGGAACATCAAATTTAGAAATAGAAACCTGTATTTCTGTTATTGATGTCTGAGCTATGCTGTAGTTATTCTGGAGAATATAGTGTCCCTTTAACTGTCGCAACCCACAGAGTTTAAATGAAAACTCACTTAACCGGCCCTCTGTGGCAATAACCTCACAGCGGTGGGTGTTACCAGTCTGTAACACCCACCTCTGGTCCTCCCACACTCCTCCTCTGCTCTTTGTTGATTTGCCATTTGGAGACACTTCCCAAGCTGAGCAAATCTCCATGACGCTGACACGCTCTTTGTTGCCAATGCCTGAAGAGAGTGATGCCACGTCACTCTGGTTTTATACCCCATAGCCAGCGCTAGCAGCGCCGGTGTTCTATCATTCTGCCAAGTGAGGGTTCAAATTAGGGTTAGGTAAGTGCTTCTAACCTCTCTCACTCTCTATTCTTACCCTAACCCTTTGGGGAAAGGGTAAAAATAGAGTGAGAAATCACAATTTAGTGATATTCCCCTGTTGTGAAATATCACTAAATGTGAACAAGTCCCTAATCCTAACCCTAATTTGAACCTTAACATTAACCCTAAATGTCCCATGTCCTGAGCTTAGTGAATGCACTAACTATAATGAAAGTGTAAAACTAGTTTTACTTACCTTCCAGGACCTGACTGTGGAGGAGTAGCAGGAGTGCTAGCACGCATGTGCAGCACAGGATCCAGCTGATTCCCCTCCCCGGAAGTGACGAGGGTATAGAATTCTGACGGGTATGGCACAATGATAGAACACCGGCTAGGAAGTTATAGCAACCATGGGTGGAGAGCGACCTCCTGTGAGAGTATGCAGCCATTGACTAGGAACCAACTCTAGTGCTGTCTGAGTGACTGTCACTAGAGTCATTACTAGGCAGCAATGTAAACACTGCTTTTTCTCTGAGAAGCAATGTTTACATTTACATTAATCCTGGCTACTAACCTGGCTCCAAGATTCCAAGCAAATGTGTCACGTTCTACATTAAAATTACATTAAATTACATTAATGACATTTGAATGCTGTAAACTGGCAAACAGATTCCATCAAGTTAAAAAGTGTGCAATTAATTTGCATAACAGTTATATGCCAGGGTGTACTTGGAAAGTACCAAAGTCCCCATGTATCCTTCCTAGTTAAATCTCATTTACATTGGCTGTTCCCTCTTATAACACACAGCGAGTCAAAAATAAGGTCTGACACTGTCAGGACCTTAGGTTTGCTATCAAACAGAAATAATGGTTAGTATAAAAGTAATCTTCACCAACACTCCTCCAGGGACATAGAAACCCCACGCTATTCGAGACACAATGCTCACAACACACCATACGTAGGGGTTTAATATCCTCCTTCTACAAAACAATCCGCCGAAGTCAGGATGAGTCCTTACCGAATTACACCACACATTGGGACAAAGAATTGTCCACCCAAACACAGGCCAAAGACTGGCAAACAATTTTCCGAAACATATTCCATACATCCAGGAGCAATAGCACCCACGAAAGCAACTATAAGAGAGATTCCAGATGGCACTACACGCCAACTCGCATCAACAGATTCTTCCCCAACACGTCCAAAACATGTTGGAGATGCAAACAAGCTGAGGGAACCACGGGTCATATCTGGTGGTCATATCTGCCCTATGATCCAAGACTATTGGAGAAAAATTATCACCCTCATTCGCACCATCACTAACATCAACCTCCCCCAAACGCCTGAAACCTTGCTATTCCTCACATACCCCCAACCGTTAAGCAGATGCCAACGCATCCTGCTCAACCACCTCCTAGCGGCAGCCAACGCTCTCATCCCCACGATGTGGAAACAAACCACAGCCCCGGCCATTAGAGCCTGGATTACCAAGGTTGACTCGGTTAGAACAATGGAGGAGCTGTCTTACTCCTTCACTCTTAAGTATGACGAATACCATGCCACCTGGGTGCCATGGCTCAAATTCCTCCAAGGTAACAATGTTAAGGGGAAAACCACCACTCTCTCCCCCCCCCCCCCCCCCTCCAGACCATATCCCACGCCCTCCCTCGAACACGGCCGACCTCAGGGGCTGACAAGCCGTATTGACCACTTAATCTGTTGCATAACCCACTATACCACCACCTGGCGTCTTCATCCACTAGTTGCTGCCTTACCCCCGAAGTACGGTAACTGCGTACTCCACCTTACCATACCTGATAACCCGCTGTTACGCCATCCCATGCTCTCCGCTCCTCAATATATATTACACTTTAGTTCTATACTCACAGGTCCTCCACTGACCTATCCCCATTTCCAACAATGCAGATACCATATCCTATTTGGTTGTTGATCTCACTGTATTGTTATACTGTTTACGACCCATAATTTGACTTTGTACGCCATGTATCCATGTCTATGTATATCTTGAAACGATACCATCCTATATATAGTTGTGTCGATCCATATCTATGCGCAGGAAAGTCGAGTCGAGACCAGACGCTCTTCCATCTCAGCGCTGAAAACGCATAGCTCACATCGTAACGCATCCTTTTGTATTTCTACCAATGTTGTATTTCTATCATTGTAGTATTCAATCTGTGACGAAATGTTATCTTATTTGAAAAAATAAAAACTTAAAAACAAACAAAAAAAAAAGAAGTAATCTTCAGCATTGGCTTTCCTACCCACTGCTACACTTCAGGCCCTACTCACTGCCAGACTGTATGTGCAGACTGGATATCGCTGTGCAGGTTCCTGTATGGTGAATGGGGAAGATGTGACATAACTAAAGTACAATTTATGCATGAAGCAACTGTCAATCACTGTTTACGCTGAGATTCTTTTTGTTTCTGAGATGGGTAAAGACCATTTTAGAGGCAGGTGAAATTTAGAAACAAATTCACTATAAGGAGTCATACATCTTTAGGTGAAGTAGAGTCGAGATTTTCTTTGTGGAACCATACAACGACCATTAACTCTTAGTCTGTTCTGGACAGTTGGGCCCATCTCAGTTTTCTCCCGTTTTCCCCTCTTTTATCCAAATGAGTACACATATGAAACACACAAACATGGGGCATATTTACATTAATTTAGCTTGGAATATTGAGCTGGACATTGTACTATTGATAAACTGTCACCGAGTCACTCCGAAGGACACTGCAATATCTCTTTTACTTACGTACAAAAATATATTTCAAATATTATAAAAATTAAAAAGAAGTATCTATTATTACCCTAACCTACACTACAAACTATCAATATGCCAAACTTGATTTGTAATCATCACCTTTAAATGCAGAAATTGACAGATTACATAAATTATCAATTATTTTTTTTATTAAAAAAAAGGTCATATTAGATTGAGACTATTCACCAAAGTTATGTAAAGACACAATAGGATATAAAAACGAAACCGCTACTACTTTACTTTTAAGAAAAATGCACGTTACCTAGATAAAGGAAAGGTGGCTACAACTGTATGTAAAGTGCAAGTCCTTTATTATACCGGAGTCCTTTATTATACCCAAATGAGCTATACAGTCTTGAAATATCATTGACTACGGTCTTACGTGTTCCCACATTGCACTGCCGCAATCTATAATGAATACGGCGGCGAGGCTCATTTTCCTGTCCGCTCGCACCTCCCACGCCTCCCCGCTCTGTCAGTCCCTGCATTGGCTTCCAGTTAGATATAAGGCTCAATTTAAGATTCTGGTGCTTGCTTACAAGTCCCTACATAATACTGCTCCAACCTACCTATCCTCCCTAATACACAAGTATATCCCATCGAGGCCCCTACGCTCTGCCAAAGACCTACGTATATCCTCTGTCCGTACGCCCGCCTCCAAGATTTCTCCAGGGTAGAGATGTCCCGAACAGTTCGCCGGCGAACATAGCTTGTTCGCGGTCGCCGCGGCGGGCGAACATATGCGATGTTCGGTCCGCCCCCTATTCGTCACCATTGAGTAAACTTTGACCCTGTACCTCACAGTCAGCAGACACATTCCAGCCTATCAGCAGCAGACCCTCCCTCCTCCATGACGAATAGGGGGCGGACCGAACATTGCATATGTTCGCCCGCCGCGGCGACCGTGAACAAGCTATGTTCGCCGGCGAACTGTTTGGGACATCTTTACTCCAGGGCTGCACCTCTTCTGTGGAACTCCCTTCCCTTCTCCATAAGAATTTCACCCAGTCTCCACTCATTAAAAAAAAATCATTGAAAACTCACTTCTTCAAGAAAGCATATCAATTAAACTGTTAGCAAGTTTTTATCCCCCATGACTCCTCTCCCGCAACTGTCAAAAATTACCTACTAAGCCCTCAATTAATACTTTTCTAGCAACCTACTTTGTACCCCAGCTTTTACCCTTTGTGTCACTATACCCCACTCCCTCTAGAATGTAAGCTCATTGAGCAGAGCCCTCCATCTCTCTGTTCCTGTACGTCCAATTATCTGGTTAAAATTACATGTCTGCTAGTCCACCCATTGTACAGCGCTACGGAATGTGATGGCGCTATATAAATAAAATAATAATAGTTGACATAGAAGTGCGTAAATGTATTGCGCTCATCTTCTTACTCTTAAGAAAAGCTAGTTCTGCTTTCATCTTCTACAAAGAAGCTATCCAGCCTTCTCAATCTTGACACATACAAAAACTACAACTATAAAATTGAAATATACCCACATTCTAAAATTCCGGAACGTGTGCAATTGTCGTGAATGGTTTAAAAAAAAAAAAAAAAAGAATTTATTTGAAAGGTGAGTCCATTTTGCATGATATACAATTTACTAAATTTCCAGTTCTCCTGACAAACACCAAGTGGCCCAAAAAGATAAACTTCACCACTACAATAAACTATATAGAGCCTATACCAGTGATGGCAAAGCTATGGCACGCCGGGCCCTCTGTGGGCACGCGGCCATAGGTTCACCATCAATGCAGAGTAGGCACCTGCCTGCCCGAAACGGCAGGCGCCTACTCTGCTTCCGGGTCGGGAGCAGGGGGAGGGATCTGTGATGCAGCTCCCCTGTCCTCCCGCGCGATGCTGTGTGGAGTGTTGCTGAGCGTTACCATGGCAACGCTCCACACAGCATCGCGCGGGACGAGAGGGGAGCTGATTCACAGATCCCTCCCCCTGCAGTGCTTACCACCACCGGACCACCAGGGATGGCTGTGCCGCCCCCCCCCCCCCACTTCATTAAAGGTATGAAGGAGGGAGGGAGTGGTACTGACACACAGCACCCCTACCCCCCCAGCAACAGGACCCCTACCCCCCCCACAGCAGTACCCCTACCCCCCCCCCCACAGCAGTACCCCTACCCCCCCCCACAGCAGTACCCCTACCCCCCCCCCCCACAGCAGTACCCCTACCCCCCCCCCACAGCAGTACCCCTACCCCCCCCCACAGCAGTACCCCTACCACCCCCCCACAGCAGTACCCCTACCACCCCCCCACAGCAGTACCCCTACCCCCCCCCCACAGCAGTACCCCTACCCCCCCCCCACAGGAGTACCCCAACTCCCCCCCCACAGGAGTACCCCTACCCCCCCCCACAGGAGTACCCCTACCACCCCCCCCACAGGAGTACCCCTACCACCCCCCCCACAGGAGTACCCCTACCACCCCCCCCACAGGAGTACCCCTACCACCCCCCCCACAGGAGTACCCCTACCACCCCCCCCACAGGAGTACCCCTACCACCCCCCCACAGGAGTACCCCTACCACCCCCCCCACAGGAGTACCCCTACCACCCCCCCACAGGAGTACCCCTACCACCCCCCCCACAGGAGTACCCCTACCACCCCCCCCACAGGAGTACCCCTACCACCCCCCCCACAGGAGTACCCCTACCACCCCCCCCACAGGAGTACCCCTACCACCCCCCCACAGGAGTACCCCTACCACCCCCCCCACAGGAGTACCCCTACACCCCCCCACAACAGTACCCCTACCACCCCCCACAACAGTACCCCTACCACCCCCACAACAGTACCCCTACCACCCCCACAACAGTACCCCTACCCCCCCACAGCAGTACCCCTACCCCCCCCAGCAGTACTCCTACCCCCCCACAACAGTACCCCTATCCCCCAGCACCCCTATTCCCCAGCAGTAACCCTACCCCCCCCAGCAGTACCCCTACCCCCCCACACAGTACCCCTCTCACACAGCACCCCCCCACACACACTCTTACACGGCACCCCCCCACACACACACACTTATACGGCACCTCCCCACACACACACACTTATACGGCACCTCCCCCCCCCACACACACTTATACGGCACCTCCCCCCCCCACACACACTTATACGGCACCTCCCCACACACACATACGGCACCTCCCCACACACATACGGCACCTCCCCACACACACACACATACGGCACCCCCCCCACACACACACACTTACACGGCACACTCCCCCCACACACTTACACAGCGCACCTCCCCCACACACTTACACAGCGCACCTCCCCCACACACTTACACAGCGCACCTCCCCCACACACTTACACAGCGCACCTCCCCCACACACTTACACAGCGCACCTCCCCCACACACTTACACAGCGCACCTCCCCCACACACTTACACAGCGCACCCCCCCCACACACTTACACAGCGCACCCCCCCCCACACAGCGCACCCCCCCCCACACACTTACACAGCACCCCCCCCCCCCCCACACTTACACAGCACCCCCCCCCCCACACTTACACAGCACCCCCCCCCCCACACTTACACAGCACCCCCCCCCCCCCACACGCACCCCCGTGTTGGCACTTTAAGGAAAAAAAAGTTGGCATGTATTGCGGTTTGGGCACTCGGGATCAAAAAGGTTCGCCATCACTGGCCTATACCAACAACATGTCAAGATTACTTATTACTATTTTTGACACTCAAATAGCTCCAACTTATTCTGAGGGGGCTTTACATTATTAGTAATATTAATAATTATAACATTAACACGATACCAAAACACTTGCCCAACTTTGGAAACAAAGATTAAGAAAACCAACCCCCCTCCCCCCCCCCCCAGAGTGCGCACTGAGTAACACATGGAGTCATGACACTGTCCCGGTAACACATGGAGTCATGACACTGTCATTATCCAGGGCAGGATCCCAGGCGGCCGGGGTCACTCCGGGCCCAGTCACTATGGATGCAGCCTGCCGGTGATTATAACTGGCCAGCTCTGAGCCGGGGGGCAGGGTGCCAGCGCAGGGCACACGAGGTCCCCCTAGGCCGCGCCGTCACTCTCCCTCCCTCCCTGTGTCTCCCGGAAGCCGTGCGGCCTACCTGTCCGTCCAGCTGGCTCTGCGTCTGGCCCTGTGTCTGGGTCTGGCTGGGCAGCGTGAAGTCGGTGAACTCGAACTCCGAGCCCTGAGTGTCGGCCCCGAGCAGCTCGACCTCCTCCGTGTCGAGGAAGGTGAGGGTCTGCGAACTCGGGCCGTACGCCTCCACGCTCATGGCGGTGACCGGGTCGGGCTGCGCGCTGTGTGTCCGGGGTGGAGGAGGGGGCGGCCGCTCTGTGTCTGCCTGCAGGAAGTTGCGCTCCGTCACCTCTGTATAGAGCGCTGCGCGGGCAACGGAAACCGAACGGCAGGAGGGAATCAAACCGCCGGAGCTCGAGCACCCACCACCGCAAATTACGTCACACGTCGCCGCACTGCAAGAGGCGCGCTTGCGCGGGGTTCTGACGTCAGCGCGCCGGGCACCACGACGACTGCTGTATAGGTTGCTACGGGCAACTCTCAGGCTCCGAGGAGGGGAGTGCAGCCAGGGTGACTCTACCTTAGTCAATGAGGAGATAGAGTACTGGGACAAGGGCTCAGGCTGTGTGTGGATTATGATATACAGAATAGGGAAATGGGCAATAGTGGCACCGAGCGCTAAACACCAGAGACAATGCTTGCATTGTGACAGCTCTGACAGTGGTCCCACTGTGTGCAAAGTCCCTCAAACGCAGTGTGAACGAAATGTAATTTAACACAACCGTAGTCACCAAAATGGTTCCTGTGCGAAGATAGGGCTGCGGTTTGTCTCGTGCGTTTAGAACTCTTCTGTCCTACCTGCGAGTGACGCAAATTCCACGCAGACAGTGAGCAAATGACAGCAGGGCACACAACATGCAGGAATTACTGCCTACGTCCTAATTTTATAATATTAAAAATCAATAATGAAACGGTAAATTAGTTATGCGTACCTGTGATAGCACTCCACATTTTGTAGCAAAGTCATAAGGATTCACTCATATGTTTTTGTTAAGTAGAAATACTTAGATTTTTTTTTAGAAAACTTGTTAAAAAAGAACTTGTGGGTTCCTCACCTACTTGTCAATAGGGTATTTTCCAGAGAAAACTATACATATATGACCGCCTTCTAAGCCTATAACTGGGTGACTGGAGAGCAGGAGCAGGTCTCCCTTACAGCCCCAGTAATACACTGTAGTTTCTGTGATTTGCACTGCAGTTGCTGTGATTTCTCCTCACCATGTGCAGCTTGCACTTAGATTTTCTAGAAATCTATTGGAATCTCATGATGATTGATATGTTATGGTACTTTTTGAAAGTAAACCAAAATGTTCAAAGTCTATCTGTTCCTGTCCAAATCAATAAAATTAAATTGCGTATATACGCTGAAGTAATTAAGTCTGACACACGAGGTTCAGGTTAAAATAACTTCGAGAAAGTTTATTGGCAAGTGCAGAAAAAGCGGGCGCGCAGGCCCTTTTAAGAGGCATTTTGCGTCATCATTGATTATTAGAATATCAGCAAATAAACATCATCAATTGGATTAATTGTTAAGTGACGGGGTTAGTGTCTTACCTATTGGTTCGTAAAATTAAGAGGTTAGTCCCGTGCCCACCCATCAGAGGTGGGATTATTCTGGACACGGGTGGGGGACAAGGGGGTCCTAAGCGTCATTTTACACGGTCAATGATATCAGGCTTTATGTCCAGGTGCAAGGTCTCTTATGAATAGAACATTTCATTACTACTGTGTTCTGTGGCCTTCAAACTGTACTATCTTACAAGCTCTTAAGGAGTAGCCAGCAAATCTTAAGGAGTAGCCAGCACCTCCTGGTACTTGTCCTTGAAGGAAACACGGTCTTTGTCTACTGTATTAATTGGGTTGAGAAGTTCAGTCACGTAATGTAGTTTTAAAATGAACAAGTTAAGTCATGAGGACAAAATGGAGGATTGAAGAAGTCAGGTTAGGAGGACAAAATGGAGGACGAAGTCACAGTATAAAGTTAAAATGGAGTTAGTACAATAATTCAATACAAGTACAATAAAGATTTTTAATAATTCCACATCAGTCCCCCCTATGAAATGTTAGATTCTAAGAGATAAAACTTTATTATGTTAGTATCAGAAGACGTGTTAACCCAAAGGCACAGAAACCCCGTGGCCGCTAGCTAGATGTTAATGCAAAGTGCAAGGCTGTCCCTAGATCTGACCCTAATAGGCTAACCATCCGTCAGTATGGCTCTCGAACGCTTCACACCCAAGGGTATCCCATGGCAGCTAACCCACCACTTCTCCACATGGGGCCTTTACCATTCACTGACAGATGCTGTCCCTAATCTAGTCCCTTCCTAGAATTCCTGCACTTTATCAACAAAGGGGATAAGTTGCAGCGGCAGACAGGGTGAGTTGATGTCTTGAGATTCTTGGTCATCAACTTCGAGATGGGTAAAAGCGGGTGCCGCTTGGTCAACAGTCTTCATGAGGGATTTTCTCAGACATGGGAGGACACAACAAAAGAGAAGAGCAAAAATAAAAAGAAAAATTAGTATAGCCATACCAATCTGTATTAAAGCCTTTTGCCATCCTGTCATCCAACCAAACCATCTTTCCCAGGGATCTTTTATCCCCGAATTCCTTTTTAACTCTTCAGACAGGTCATTTAATTTTTCTATAGCTAGTGTGACTTTACCATTAGGGCCTGTGTTTTCTGGGATGTAGGTACAACATGTCATAGTGTCGGGCAAAATCTTACAAACCCCTCCTTTTTCGGCTAAGATCATATCTAGGGCCATCCTATTCTGAAAAGTCATTTGGGATGTGGCCTGTAACTGTTCGGCCAATCCCTGGAGGGCGTCTCTGGTGTAATTGACAAAACGCTGTTGATTATAATAAATGTAATTTATCCAATTTAGATTCTTGTTTGCGGTAACTATGGTAAAAATTGATTCAAATCCTGCAGCAACTTCATCCCTAGCTTTAAACTCATTGGGCACCCCCCTGGGCACTCCAATGGCATCAATATATACATGAGGATCAAAACTTCCTTTCACTGGGGCGTCACGTTTAACCTTAGTGTGGCTGAACTCATGGGTGTTGAGGTGTGTGTCAGAAATAATATGTATAGGCATAATGGCCTTAGTCAAAGTACACTCTCCCCACCATTCTGTGTCCATTCTGGATCTTAGCTGTAAATCCCCACACAACCAATAAATGTCTCCTAGTGACCTAGTGTGATGTTGCAGCAAACGTACAGGGACAGTTCTGTATGTAGCACAATAGCCTTTGGAAAAGTTACCTACAAATTTACCAATACCATCGTACATGGCATAGCAAGTGTAATTACCTTTATATACGGTAATACCATCAGGGGGTTTGACGTCTTTGGCTAGAAGAGGATACTCCTTTGTCCATGCAATACATATGGACCTGTTAAAATTATAGTGATAGGCAAAAAGGCTTAAAACACATTCTTCTATATCTACGGGTAGGATTAAAGGTACGGTACCCAGGTGAGGCCGGGCACCTCCACACACATAACATGCGGTTCTATTATGCTTATTAGCATTATATTTCATCCATTCTAACCATAAATTTACATCATTAAAACCTGTTTCAGCGGCCATGGTATCTTCAAAAGTGGGGTTAGCAATGGCCATCATGTCCTGAAAGGTCTGGATATGGGGTTTTAATGGGTTAGGGACCATATGGGTGGCCCCTTGCCACTCAGAAGAGTTGCACATATCTTTGAGGTAGAAATGCCCTAATTTCTGGTAGGAACCCTTTTTCCAGTACATTCCCATCACATACTGGTCTGCATCTGTTGGGCTTGGGCGCTCAATGTTAAGGATTAATTTCATTGGTGTGCTCCCCCCAGGCTTTCTCAAAGTCATTCTCTGGAGAAGCGATCTACCATGATCATCTACTTTAGCTACGGCACTTTTTGGTTTGTAACCCCAGGCAGGCCCGGCATTCCATCCCGCCGCCCCCCAGTGATCACAATTGTGCCCCCATTGTTTGTCAACTACACAAACATATGGGTCTTTCGAATGAGGGATATCTCTATAGATGCTCTGGATTTGTGGTGTGGGAAATGGGCATTCTACAATATCACAGTAGTCAAAGGTATAAGTAGCCACCTGGGTGCATGATGAATTATACCAGAAGGTGTACCCACTAATGTCTTTGGTAATGGCTACTTGCTGGGCCTTCATAAGGCTAATTAAGGAGAAGATGTACCAGAGATACATGTTTGTGCGATATTCGCTTCCTCTGGGGCAGGAGATTTCTTGCAGTGGGAAGCGTGGATCCAATTTGGCCTACCGGCCAATTTGACGGAGGTTGCGGTAATCAGGAGAACTTGGAATGGACCGTCAAATCTTGGTTCCAGGGTATTTTTCCGCACAAACTTCTTGACCAGGACCCAATCTCCGGGAAGTAGGTTATGGGAACCTGTATCCAATTCGGGATCTGGAATTGAAGAGAAAACTTGGGCATGTATTTTGTTTAGGACATTTGCAAGTTCAGTTACATAGTCTACTAAAACATCTGATTGGAGTTGCAACTGCTGCGGATAATAACAACCTAGTCTGGGTGCTGTCCCAAATAGAACCTCATATGGGGACAGTGAATGCTTCCCTCTAGGTGTGTGCCTAACACTAAATAGAGCTATCGGTAGGCTTTCTGGCCAGGGCATCTTTGTTTCTTGTGACATTTTTAACATTCTAGTTTTTAGGGTGCCATTCATGCGCTCCACTTTACCACTACTTTGTGGGTGGTAAGGGGTGTGGAAGGCTAGAGTCACCCCTAGAGCAGTCCAAATTTCTTTAGTCACAGTTGCTGTAAAGGCTGGGCCTTGATCACTCTCAATGACTTCTGGGAGTCCGAATCTACATACAATATCTGTAAGTAGGCGCTTTGCGGTTGTTTTTGCAGTGATATTGGCCACTGGGTAGGCTTCTGGCCAGCCTGAGAACATGTCCACTATTACTAGTGCATATTCATGGGGCCCACTCTTGGGCATTTGGATGTGGTCAATTTGAATCCGCTGGAAGGGGTACATGGGCTTTGCCAGGTGTTTCGCAGGTACTTTAACTGGTCTTCCTGGATTGCATTTTGCACAAATGACACAGGCCTTGCAGAAGCTATTGATCAATGTTGTGATTCCAGGTGCTTCATAATACTTCTGTATGAGGGCGGCCATCAATTCTTTTGACAGGTGTGCAGGCCCATGTGCCCATTGGACAACTGCTGGATACAAATTTCTGGGAAGACAAAATTTGAAGTTGTTGTAATATATTCCGTCCTTTTGGACAGCTCCTTTCTTTTTCCATTTCTGGACTTCTTCAGGAGTGACTGCAGCTTGCTGTTCTTGTAAAATTCGCAAATCAGTAGGAAGAGTTTGCAGGGCAAAAATAGGGACTTCTTCTTCTTGTCCGGACACTTCTTCATCCACTTCCTGCAAATCCCTGGCCGCTAACTTAGCAGCCTGATCAGCCAAATGGTTGCCCTTTGCTTCATCTGTATCCAATTTCCCATGGGCCTTTACTTTCAAAACGGCCACTTCTTTGGGGAGTAGGAGGGCATCCATTAGCTCCTTGATTGCAGTGCTGTGTTTGACTGGTGTACCGGCGGTGGTAAGAAATCCTCTAGTCTTCCAAATTAGGCCGAAGTCATGTGCCACGCCTAGAGCATATCTTGAATCTGTATAGATGTTGGCACGTTTTCCTTCGGAAATTTTGCAGGCTGAAGTCAGAGCCTGTAATTCAGCTTCTTGTGCAGACATTGCTGGTGGTAAGGATGATGATTTAATAACTTCATCTGTTGTGGTTACGGCATATCCTGTATGATATGTTCCTCCTTCATCGGCATATCTCGATCCGTCCACAAACAGGGTAAAATCCGGATCTGGTAATGGGTTCTCATGCACAGTTGGTAAGTGCACTGTTTCCATTTTCATCTGTTCAAAACAGTCATGAGGTGTTTCTGGGTCATAATCATTCTTTATGACCAGATCTTGAAATTCCTTTTCCAGGAAATGGCGTGGCCATGCTTCTAGAAGGTCAGTTGTTGGGTATTTGACAATACCATTTTCCTGTAGCTGTTCTTCATTCATGGTGGCCCATAGTTTTGCCATGGGCCCAAGATCATTCCATGACCTTGTCTTCAACTTGGTAACAGGAATATGTGGGATAGCAGTATCCCAATGACGGTAAAGGTAGTTAAGTTGTTGAGGTAGCTGGATCAAGACCATACTATTGCCGTCAGAGTCACAATAGAAGTCTTGTGCAGTAAGCTTTACATCGGTCCGGTGGTAAAGCTCATCTTCATAGCAAGGTTCAGGGGTAATGTTTGGTTTGTACCACGTGGTGCAGAAGGCGTGATCTGGGCCTTCACAGAGAGGTTTTTCACCTTCATAAAATGTCAAATGTGGATGCATGACTTTCTTGATACATCCACAGAGCAGGTGAATGTAGGTTTCATCCGTGATAAATCCATAATAGATACCCCCCTCAGGGAGTGGAAGAAGAGTGGACGGATTAAGCACCTGACATCTTTGGATGGAAATGTTGTCAGGCAAAAGAAGATGACACTGTAAGCGCAGGTGTCTGGCTGGAGACACGTGCTTGAGCTGGACTTGGTTGATGATGGCAGAGATGTCATGAGGGGCCAAAACAACCAGAGGGTGGCCAAGGACCAGGTCTGAGGTCTTCTCTATGAGTTCTCTCGCAGCAAAAACAGCCCTGAGACAGGAAGGAGTCCCTCTGGCCACAATGTCCAGTTGACATGAGAAATATCCAATAGGCCTCTGGCGGCCTCTTAAGTCATTAGTTTGGGTGAGCACTCCTGTTGCGTGGCCTTGTCTTTCAGAGACAAACAATTTGAAAGTTTTGGAGTAGTCAGGGAGGCCCAAGGCAGGAGCAGAAGCAATGGCTCGTTTGAGAGCATTAAAATTGTCCATAGCTTCTTTAGTTAAACAGAAAGGGTCAGACTTAAGTGCGTCATAGAGAGGTTGCATGAGCAGAGAGGCTTCTGGGATCCATGCTCTGCAGTAGGAAATGAGGCCTAGGAAGGCATGAAGAGACTTAGAAGTCCTTGGAGGCGGAATATCCAGCACAGCTCTTACCCGGTCCCGAGTAAGATGTCTGGTACCTTGAGATAGGCAGTGTCCAAGGAAAATTACTGAAGGTTGGCAGAACTGTAGCTTGATGAGCGAAGCTTTGCATCCTTGTTCTGCCAAATAACAAAGCAGACTAATTGAGCACTCTTCGGTAGTGGGTATGTCATCTCCACAGAGCAGCAAATCATCCACATACTGAAGCAGAACAACTTCTGGGTGCTCGGCTTGCCATGGGTCAAGGATGGTGGCCATGGCCTTTGCAAATTGACTTGGTGAATTTTGTGCCCCTTGGGGCATGACAGTCCAGGTATACTGTTGCATCTCATGAGTGAAAGCAAACAGATATTGGCAGGATGGGTCCAGTGGGACACTGAAAAAAGCATTTGCTAGGTCAATAACTGTGAAGAATTTTGCAGATGGTGGGACTCCAGAGAGCAGAGTATGAGGATTTGGTACAAGAGGGGTGTCCAGGACTGTAGCTTCATTAACAGCACGGAGATCCTGAACCATCCTGTACTTCTCTGGCTCACCCTTCGGAGTTTTCTTTTTCACAGGAAATAACGGGGTGTTGCATTCAGATTTACATTTGACAAGGGCACCCTTCTCCAAGAGTGCCTTAATGTGGACAGAAATTGCAGCAGACTGTGCTGGTTTTAATGGATATTGTGGTTTTCTTGGTAATTTAGCTCCTGAAATAAGCTTTACCACCACAGGGGGAACATTTAGGTGACCTATGTCCTCTGGGCCTGAGGACCATAACTTTGCGGGCACCTGTGTTTTTAATTCCTCTGGGAAATTGGACCTTAATTCTGCTGCCTCCTCACGGGGCTTTTCAATATGCAGCATCAGAGGCAAAGAGCATAGGGCTGAAGTGTCTGATACAGACAGAGGTGTAAACATTTCTACCTGCCCATCCGGGGTAAAGGTGATGGATGCTTGCAGGCGTGAGAGAACATCAGCACCTAACAGGTTAATTGGGCATGTGGAGGATACTACAAAGCGAGCGAGCAGGCTAGAACCAACTCGTAGTGGAGTTGTTAGAGGGCTATGTCTCGGTTGGCCATCCACTCCAACACAAGAGACATCAATATTTGACAGAAAAGATGGGTCTGGCAAGTCTTGTTCTCGTAGAACACTACGGGCTGCACCTGTGTCAACTAGAAATGTGGTGGGGTGGCCTTCAATGGGCAAAGTCACTGTGGCAAGTGGCCCCCCCTTATCCCCTGTAGACACTGCCATTACAGGGGTTACAGACACAGGCTTGCCAGTTTCCTATTCATCGGGTTCCTCAACTATTGGGACCCCTTTTTCGGTCTTAGTGACCGGGGCAGGTCTGGATGGCTTCCTTATCTCTCTTTTGGGTTCCGGGCAATCACTTTTAAAATGACCTTTAGCTTTGCAATTAAAGCAGAAGCTATCCTCTGGTCTGGTGCCCCTGGGAACAGGGATACTGCGTGATACCATAAGAGGAGCAGAGCTTGGCCTTTTGGGGGTCTGGGCAGATTCTAGGCCCCTAGCGACTAAAAGCAGGGTATCCAGGGGAACAACCTTATATTCAGGGCGTGCAGCAATAATTCCCTTGCGTATAGAGTCTTTAACGCCTTGGACAAACGCACCTGACAGCATTTGTGAATGAATTTTGTCAGTAAGATCAAACCCCAAATCTGTGAACATTTGATACAGTCTTGCATGAAACTTTTCCACTGATTCTCCTTTTTCTTGAACAACATCAGTAAGGCCAGCAGCCTGATCTGCAAGTTTGTCCTTAGCCCATTCTCTTAATTGGGTGCAAAAGGTTACCCCGGAGGGGTAATCAACATCACTGGAAAGCAGATCTGTACTGAGGTGACGGGCCATACTTGGCCAATAGGCATCCCCTGCTTTAATAGCACAAATGCTGAGTAGATCACGCCATGCGGCGGAATAAGTCTTTTGAATTTGAACTATCCCTCGGTAAAAAGGCATAGGCTGTTTTTCTGGGTCGGGGAGCGATTTCATTAATGCGCTAGCTTGAGTGGGGTTAAAAGCAACATATTTAGAAGGGGCCTGTTCTCCCCGACCCTTGTGGCCAAAAGGGTCATCGATAGAACGGTGAGTTGGGGCTCCCGCGGCAAGCTCCGATGAGACATGGGACACCCTGTCCATCTCGTCATCATCGAATTCTATGATATTGGCTCTTTTGCGTGGTGCAGGGCCCGAATGAGGTGAAAGGATCGGTGGTTGGGAACGAGCCCCAGATGCAGGGGTGGCTAGTGAGTCATAACCTGGGGATAGGTAGTCACCGGGGATTACCGGCATCAGGGCCGAACTGGGGGCCGCCATATTGGTGGCCGGAGAAGGTGCTACATTAGGGTTAAGGGAAGAAGCGGCGGCCATGTTGGAAGAGGGCACATCCGGGGCAGACTGTGTCGGACTGGGCATGACCGGGACCTGGGGAGTGGCTTGGGGAAGGGGTAGTGGATATCCGGGATAGGGCAGAGTCATGGGATACGGGAAGGGGTAGGGCCAGGCTGGGGAGGGGAAGGAGGTGGGGTATTGGACTGGGGTGGAGATGGGAGGGGGAGGAGTCGGGGCGAGGGTGGAAGAGGTGGTTAGTTGGGCGGATGAGGAGGGGAGGGGGTCATGAACGGAGAGGGAGCGTAGGGAAGGAATGGCAGATGAAATGTTAGGGGGAGGTACAGCAGGTAGCGTAGGGATGGACGAGGATGATGGGAATGTTAGGGACGGGGAGGGGGAAAAGAAAGATCCATCAGAATTCAGGACCGGGCAAACAGGGGAGGTGGCGGGATGAGTGTTAGGAGGATTGGGAGCGGGGAACATAGTCAGCTGGCTATCACCTACTGCTGACTGAACCTTGGGGATAGACGTCCCCTGGGCGCCACTTTGGGGCGCTGGCTGAGGGTAGACCCCAGCAACACAATTCTGATGATACACAAACAATTTCACACCCTTGTGATTTATTTCTTCCTCAACCCAACCTTCTAGCTGAATAGCCTTCGCTACTCTGTACCATGCTTCAGCAGTCTTTAATAAACCATTATCTGTAAGCTTGCCTTTCATTTCTGCCAGTAACTTACGCCAACTTTCTGGTTGCAATCTTCCACCCGTTGGTACAGTAATTTTACATACTTTTGCAATCTTTACAACACCTTTAACCATCTCCTCACCCTCTCTGTTTTCTACCAAATCACATGCTAACCAGCCCTTACTGGGCTTGCTTAAATCCTGTCCCATAATCCCTTTACCCCTATACCAGCGTCCTAGATATAGGGAGAGAG
Organism: Pelobates fuscus; assembly: GCF_036172605.1. Lineage (NCBI taxonomy): Eukaryota > Metazoa > Chordata > Amphibia > Anura > Pelobatidae > Pelobates > Pelobates fuscus. Next base: position 285,033,758 of record NC_086321.1, on the reverse strand, counting down.
AAGGAAAACGGAACAAGAACGTCTACAATGCTCGACTGCCACCCGAGAACCGTAAAACTTTCTCAGGTGCGTCTTCCCAAAACGTAGACTAGTCACTGAATCCGCCTACCCGGGGTGGTAGACACGGATTGGAGCGAGGTGAGAAGTGTGTGACCAATCACTTCTCCTTCAAGAGGAATGGGAGTGGATAGTATAATAATATAGGAAGTACAGAAAAGATGAAAGGCAAGGAAAATCCTTAGAGACAGACACAGGAGTTCATGAGACTCCTATTAAACAAACAAGACAACAATACAGTTGAAATACAGTGCATGCATCACAATTCAAATGAAATCAACAATAATTCCTTTCCTTTACTCGTGTGCTTACTCCAAAGTCACCTCCCTCAATCCCGTAGTATCTTACTACCAACGGCCAAGGATAACAGCTAACACCGGTCCGAAATCCATATGCCTCCCTCGTCACAGCAGCCCACTCGTAGTGTCTGCGCTACCCTCACTCTTGTAGTGCCCCCATAAAGACCCACTTTATAAGTCCCACTACTCCGTGGTGATGAAGACAGCAATGCCTGCCCGAATTCACACACCACAAAATAAAAATTGGAATGGCTCCAGCTCAGCGCTCAAAGCTGGAGGGTACCACCACTCTGCAAGCAGAGTAACGTGCACAGAGAAGCTAGCTAGGCTATCAAAGTGGCACAAGAAGGATCCCCAGGAAACTATGAGTCTACACAATCTCCACAGATCCAACACACCTCTTTTTCCCTACAGCCCCAGCCACGAGGCTCCTAAAAGAGTTAAACAGGAAAAGATGACCCCCAGGAACACATCCACAGGTCAACCCCCCTTTTTCCCTACAACCACAGCACAGTGGTTCCTAAAAGGAGTAAAACAGGCAACAGAAGACCTAGGCAAATCCCCTCAGGTCCACCCCCCTTTATCCCAAAAGAGGTAAAATACAAACAGATAAACAGACAAACCGAAGACCCAGGCAAATCCCCTCAGGTCCACCCCCCTTTATCCCAAAAAGGGGAAAACAAGCAAGACAGAACCCCAGGCAAAACCCCTGCAGGTCCACCCCCCCTTTATCTCAAAAAGGGGAAACAAGCAAACAATTCAAACACACCCAGGCAACAGATAGACTAAAATGCAGGTAAACAAGTGAGTAACGAGACACCGGGCAAGATATTACCTGTCTTTGATGTCCTCCCGGGAAGCAGTCACAGACACGTGGACGGGTCAATCAAAGGGGCCGGAACGTACCGGTGGCTCTGCAGAAGTCTCTACCGTGTATCTGGAGGTGATCAGTCTCCCTTCCTTCCCCCTGGATTTCTCCGTCCACCCTTGTCTTCCTTAGGACGGCTCACCGGCCAGACATAGCCCGATGCCCCACGTTGGGCGCCAAGTTGTTATGGTACTTTTTGAAAGTAAACCAAAATGTTCAAAGTCTATCTGTTCCTGTCCAAATCAATAAAATTAAATTGCGTATATACGCTGAAGTAATTAAGTCTGACACACGAGGTTCAGGTTAAAATAACTTCGAGAAAGTTTATTGGCAAGTGCAGAAAAAGCGGGCGCGCAGGCCCTTTTAAGAGGCATTTTGCGTCATCATTGATTATTAGAATATCAGCAAATAAACATCATCAATTGGATTAATTGTTAAGTGACGGGGTTAGTGTCTTACCTATTGGTTCGTAAAATTAAGAGGTTAGTCCCGTGCCCACCCATCAGAGGTGGGATTATTCTGGACACGGGTGGGGGACAAGGGGGTCCTAAGCGTCATTTTACACGGTCAATGATATCAGGCTTTATGTCCAGGTGCAAGGTCTCTTATGAATAGAACATTTCATTACTACTGTGTTCTGTGGCCTTCAAACTGTACTATCTTACAAGCTCTTAAGGAGTAGCCAGCAAATCTTAAGGAGTAGCCAGCACCTCCTGGTACTTGTCCTTGAAGGAAACACGGTCTTTGTCTACTGTATTAATTGGGTTGAGAAGTTCAGTCACGTAATGTAGTTTTAAAATGAACAAGTTAAGTCATGAGGACAAAATGGAGGATTGAAGAAGTCAGGTTAGGAGGACAAAATGGAGGACGAAGTCACAGTATAAAGTTAAAATGGAGTTAGTACAATAATTCAATACAAGTACAATAAAGATTTTTAATAATTCCACATCAGATATATCCATTACTTTGTTATCTCTTAAGGTGAAACTGTCATGACAGGCTAACTTTGAACACAGTATATAAAAAAAAACAACATCCCCCTCTACTAAATCCCAGTCCCCTCCACCCCACTAAACCACAGCACCCTCCTCTACCACCCTGTGCCAAATCTGATCCTCCTGCTGACACACACACATATTCACTGATAGACAGACACAAACACACACATACTGACAGACACACTGACACACATACTCACTGACAGACACACACATACTCACTGACAGACACACACACATACTCACTGACCGACACACACTGAAACAGACAGACACACACTCACTCACTGACAGACACACACACATACTGACAGACAGACACACACATACACACACATACTGACACACACTCACTGACAGACAGACACTGAAACAGACACTCACTCACTGACAGACACACACACACACACATACTCACTGACAGACACACACATACTCACTGACAGACACACACTGAAACAGACACTCACTCACTCACTTATTACTTAAACAAGGGGCACAACCACAAATGTATATGAAAAAAAATGTTTATTAAATGGGTCACGATAATAGGCTCTCATATACAGTATCAAGGAATGAAAAAGACAATAAATGTCAAATAAAGAGTGCAATGCAATACCTACAAGATCTCAAGTTGCATATAGGCAAACTACACAATGCATAAATCACTGAATACAAGTATACAAAAAAGCTATATGAGATACCAAATTTAGCAAACCCAAAGATAATGGAAAAGGCATTCATACTTACCGTAATTTTCTTTTCCTGGTCATATGCCATGGCAGCACAACAACATTGGGTAGCTCCTCCCTATCCCCATTGGACAGGAATAATAATTAAGCCGTATAAGTACCACCTCCTACCCCTCCTTCCCCAGTCATGTTTGTCAGCAATAGCCCCGGGTGGGACCCTTGTGCTGCCATGGTATATGACCAGGAAAAGAAAATTACGGTAAGTATGAATACATTTTCCATTTTCCTGGCCATATCCATGGCAGCACAACATTGGGTAATACCCAAGCAATATACCAGGGAGGGAAGAAGACACAGACTCCAAAATTTGGAATGCAAAGTGTATTAACACCATAATAAGTGACAAACATAGAAATCATGCATCGGATACAGACAGAACTGATTTAGCAAATTGATCGGATAGACCTGCTCTGACATCAATTTGGTAGCTCTTAATGAAAGTGTTAGTGGAAGACCATGTGGCCGCCTTACAAATGAGTTCAGGAGAGACATTAGCTGCGGCTGCCCAGGAAGATGAGAGAGCCCTAGTGGAATGGGCTTTAAGACCCACAGGGACCAGATATCCAGCAGATTGATAAGCCAGTATAATAGCTGCCACTATCCACCTGCTAATGGTAGATTTGGGAGCTTGTGAGCCTTTTTTACAACCGCTATGGAGGACGAATCTAGGGCGATCAGCAAAGCTGTCTTAATGGAGAGAACATGTAGAGGAATAGATTCAAATGGTTCAAAGGGCTCCAATTTTAAGGCATTCAGAACCAAAGGGAGATTCCAGGATGGAACAAATGGCTTAATTGGAGGCTTAATTTTAAGGACTCCTTTAATGAATCTGATGACATCTGAGTCCAATGCCCATCTATGATTGGTTAGAGCGGACAAGGCCGAGACGTGCACCAGAAGAGTATTATAACTCAGACCCTTAGCAAGTCCAGACTGCAGGAACTCCAAAATATCCGTGGAAGAGGGATTTTGCATATCAATGTTTTTAGGAAGAGCCCAGGTGGAAAAAACTTCCCACACTCTATAATAGGTGGCTGAAGTGGAATGCTTACGTGCCTTCAGCATAGTGTCTATTACGGCCTGAGAGAATCCTTTGTTCACAAGCCTGTTCCTTTCAGTCTCCATGCCATGAGACTGAGTGAAATCGGATTTGGATGCAACACCAGACCCTGGAACAGTAGATCCGGAACTCTGGGGAGTGGGAGAGGAGGTTCCACCGAAAGACTTTGAAGCAGGGGAAACCAAGGTCTTCGAGGCCAATAAGGCGCTATCAGGATGAGAGATACTTGCTCTGTTCTCATCCTCCTCAGGAGTGGGAGAATCAGTGGAAATTGGGGAAACACATACCCCATCTTGAATCTCCAGGGGCTTGATAAAGCATCCCTTCCTAGTGCCAGATGGTCTTCTTCTCTCGTGAAGAAGTGTTCCACCTTTCTGTTGGCCCGAGTAGCAAGTAGGTCCACTTGTGGGGGACCCCATTTGTCCACAATCGTGCGGAATACTCTGTCCAATAGGCACCATTCCCCTGGATCTATCCTGGATCTGCTGAGGAAATCTGCTAGTTGATTCCGTTTCCCTGGTAGATGGATGGCTGTAAGGCCTGCCAGGTTCCTCTGAACCCACCACATCAGTTGTTTCATGATATCCATCATCTTGCAGCTCCTGGTGCCTCCTTGGTGATTGACATAGGATACCACGGTGGTGTTGTCTGTTCTTATCTTCACCCATTGACCCTTGAGATGTACCGAGAAGTGTTTCAAAGCTTTGAAGACTGCCAGACGCTCCAGCAAATTGGAATGTACATTGTTTTCCATGAAACTTCCTGTGCAAAGTTGTGGAGACAATGGGCGCCCCATCCCCACTGGCTGGCATCTGTTGTCACTGCTATCCATGCAATGTCTCCTAGCGGAAAACCCCTGGACAGGTGTTCTTTGTTTAGCCACCAGATCAGAGAATGGCGCACAGCCAGGGGTAACTTGATGGGTTGGAGCACATTCCTGGAGGAGAATTGCATCAGGAAATTGGCTTGAAATGGTCTCATTCTCCACTGTGCCCATCTGGTCAGTCCTATTGTGGAGGACATAGAATTGAGGAGGCTCATTACCGCCTTTGCAGGAGCAACACTGGACTTCAACATCTTTCTCAATTGTTTCCTGAGTTTCAATATTCTTCCTGATGAAAGTTGGACAGTACTCTTCAGAGTGTCGAAGTGAGCACCTAAATAAATCATAGATTGCATTGGGTGAGGGTGGCTCTTCTTGGTGTTGATCTTCCAGCCGTGGGCTTGCAGGAACTGAATGCTGGTAATAGCATGGGATGTCAGCGAATCTTCGTTGTTTCCTATGATCAAGATGTCGTCCAAATAATGGTAGATAGCGATGTTCTGCTTCCTGAGTTCTGCAATTAGAACAACCAATACCTTTGTAAACGTCCTCGGGGCTGTGCTCAGTCCAAACGGGTGGGCTCTGAACTGGAAATGACCTTCTTCCACAGCAAACCTCAAAAACTTTTGATGGGTTTGGGCAATGGGTATGTGAAAATAGGTGTCTAACAGATCTATAGACAACATCCATTGGTTGGGTGACACTACTTTTATTACAGACTGCAGGGATTTCATTTTGAATCTGCGAATGTGTAGATGCTTGTTTAATCTGTGTAGATCCAGAATGGGTCTCCATCCCCCTGTGGATTTCTTTTTTAAGAAAATGTGGAAGTAAAACCCTTGAGCTCTTTCGTCTGCTGGTACTTTTATGATGACCTTCTCCTTTTGCAAGGAAATAATGAAGTTTCATAGGGCCATGCGCTTTTCTTTGTCCCCTGGACACTTTGTGAGGTGAAAGGACCTGTTTGGAGGATGCTTGAAGAATTCTAGAAGGTATCCTCTCCGAATAATATCCAGCACCCAATTGTCGCTTGTGGATTTGACCCATACCGGTAGATATTGAAGAAGACAAGCCCCGACACCTTCGGATTTGGGAATTATATAGTCATAAATTCCTAGGGTTTTTAGAGGAAGAAGTACCTCATGACTTGCCCCCTCTACCTCCAGATTGGGCTCCTCTCCCAGGTTGAAATCTGGAATATTCTCTACCAGGCTTGACCTACTATCTCGAAAGGAATGGTACTCTTTTCGGGCATGAAAGGATCCTTTATATTTCCTCTCCTGAGGTAGAAAGGCCTTATTACCTTCAGCCGCCCTCTTTATGCATTCGTCTAAGTTCTTACTGTAACGGAACCTTCCATTAATGGATGCTTCATAGCTTGCGCCGAGGACCACAAGCACCGCACCAGACACCACAACCACCGCAGACTCCGCAACCGCCGTAGCTTGACTGGAGTCTCGCCGTCTTCCTTCCACCCTGGATCAGCTTCTGTCCTCCAGGACCGTGTGGGAAAGACCTCTTCCTTCCACCCTGTATGAACATCCAGCATCCAGGACTGTGTGGGGAAGGAGAGTGTATCAGGACAAAGCTCTTAAAAGAGCTAAGTGATTCAAGCTCAGGGGAGTACAAAGCATAGCAATCCCCAATGTGATTATAACAGCTCCCTCCAATAACGAGACAAGGCTAGGTTTTGAGGGATCAAGAAAAACTGTCTAAAACTTTAATTTACTTGGGACTAGCCCATATGGTCATTACATTAACATTGCTGTGCAAACTCGATAAAATTACAAACAGTCAAATCATAGCAGGCAACATACAGTGACTTATTATAACATAATTACATATTAATAAATGGGTGGAGAAGACCATAATTAACACAAAATGTCTCTCCTGCATGCAGAATTAGCGATATGCAAATCTCCCGAATATGCAAATTACCAGTCTTGCTATTCTGGTAGTGCATATTACTGTTGCTACCAACAGAGGGCACTACACAAGCTCCATAGCCAAATCCACCTAGTTGGTAGCAATCCTCAGCAGTAGAGGAGAGCAGGCAATACATTTCACAGTACACACACACTATAAACAATTACATTACACACACCCTGCACCTATAATGGGTACAGGGTGACTAAAACAAAGAGAAATAAAGCAACCTACATAAATAGTCTGTCTGAAGGTAAAATAGGGGCTTTAAAGCCAAATACATCAAAGAGTCATAGTCACAGGGGAGGAGGCTGGCAAGCAGGCCTCTCCAGGACCAAGTGGCGAAGGGCACTTCGTCACACTTACCAAACAACATACTCCCGTGGAATGGTAAAGAACACAAACTATTCTTGGAGGAAGCATCGGCTGGCCAAGATCTAAGCCAAAGCGCACGTCTGGAGGAAATCGAAAAGGACATATTTCTAGCAAGATTTCTTACTAGATTCACTGCTGCCTCGGATGAAAAATCAATGGCTAAACGCATATCTCTTAGGCCATCCACAATGGAGGAATGGCTTCTGCCACTCCTGATGTCCTCCTCCAGCTCCTGTAGCCAAACCTTAATAGCTCTTGTAACTGACGTGAGAGCAACAGCAGGGTGGAGACTCGTGCCTGAGGCTACATAGGATTTGGAAAGGTAGTACTCCATCTTACGATCCATTGGATCCCTGAAGGAACCTGCATCGTCCACACGTAGGGTAGTATGTTTGGCTAATCTGACAACTGCAGCATCAACCTTGGGTGGAAGATCCCATGTTTCTGCATCTTTGGGATCAAACGGATATAACCTGGAGAATTTCCCTTTGGCAGATGATCTCCTATCAGATCTGGACCACTCTTCCTTAATAAGATCACTGATTGTGCCATGCACTGGGAAAGCCGCTCTTTTCCTTCTAAGATCAGAGAAATAGCGGTTAGATGTAGAGGGTTCCTTTAAGGTGAGGGTTTCTCTGACCCGTGCAATTAAATGATCCACTTCCGCTGGTACCAGGAAGTCAGGATCTGGTATAGCATCCTCCTCTGAGGAAAAAGCTAGGTCTCTCAGCGAAGCTGAATCCATAAACTCATCGTCAGAGTTTCCTGGAGAAAAATCTGAGGGCTCAGAATATCTAGGTCGCTTGTGGGTCTTTCCAACCTCTCTGATGCCCTGGGCAACTGCATGCTCAATAAGTTGCATAAAGTCCGGTGTTGGATGAGAAGGTCCTGCAGCTGCTGAGAGACAATCTGAACAGAGACGTTTCCCCTCCATGGCTCTGTTATCACAGGATATGCATAGCGTCCTTTTGGGCGACTTCCCTTTGGACAATCCTGAAGTCTTTCTACTTTTAGCACTACAATACACAAAACGTGCTTATTAGTACATTACCACTTTTTTTTTTTATATATGAAAAGATGGCTTACCTATATTGCTTAGATTGTGACCTATTATGGTGAGAAGAATATGATTCCCTGGATCTTGAACGAGAATCCATCTGGAAATAATTGATGGAACAGCGAAACTTAAACCAAGAAGAGGAAAGATAAGAAATAGAAAATAATGAGGAATAAACTTACTTTTTTCGTCCTAGAAAGAAAAGGAACCTGGAAAGGTGAAGAACCAACAGTCCCGAGAAGCTTATGGTACAGGAATACTTTCCAGTAGGTTGAAAATTCAGCCTGCACTAAAATGAGGTCTGGGGAAGGAGGGGTAGGAGGTGGTACTTATATGGCTTAATTATTATTTCTTTCCAATGGGGATAGGGAGGAGCTATCCAATGTTGTTGTGCTGCCATGGATATGGCCAGGAACATTAATTACACAAGGAAAAGGAAAACATACCAGACCTAGTGAGAAGAGGGACAAGAGTCAACCAATAAGCCCCCAACGTTTCGACAAAATGCCTTTATCAATGGAGCCTTCCTTGATAAAGGCATTTTGCCGAAACGTTGGGGGCTTATTGGTTGACTCTTGTCCCTCTTCTCACTAGGTCTGGTATGTTTTCCTTTTCCTTGTGTAATTAATTATCTTTGGGTTTGCTAAATTTGGTATCTCATATAGCTTTTTTGTATACTTGTATTCAGTGATTTATTCGTTATGTAGTTTGCTATATGCAACTTGAGATCTTGTAGGTATTGCATTGTACTCTATTTGACATTTATTGTCTTTTTCATTCCTTGATACTGTATGTGAGAGCCTATTATCGTGACCCATTTAATAAACATTTTTTTCATATACATTTGTGGTTGTGCCCCTTGTTTAAGTAATAGATGTAACTCTTTTGGTCTTTGGGAATATGGCCTCATACGAGTGAGCACCCAATATTAGTTGTCATTTTCTGCTCTTCATTAGCATTTTGAGTGTGCCTACCTGTTCTAATTGTGATTACTCACTCACTCACTGACAGACACACACACTTACACATTCATACTTTTCTTTATTGCTCCCTACCTTTTGGAGCTGATGTGGGGCATCTCCCTTTGGTCCTTCTATCTGCTACTCACTGCTCCCTCGCGCGGTTTAGTGATGCCGGGTTCCAGAATATGACATCATATTCCGGCACCTGGCTTAACTACAGACGGCGCAAGGGAGCAGTGAGGAGCAGGAACACTGAGCTCCCTCACTGGCCATCCTTCCCAGCCGGGTAAGGATGGCTTATAGGGAAAGTAGGTGTCTACTCTGCTATAACACCAGCATTTTCCTGGAAGTGATGGTTGTCATGGGCCCTGCAATCCTGGGGACCCCGGACTGCTCAGGGGTTTTCGGGCCCTGCATTGCCTATGTACACATATATATAGAGATTTTTGCTATAAATATATATGTGTACCTGCGGGTCCCCGGCTACCTGTTAACAGCAGAGGGGCCCAAGCACACTCTGAATTCACTGCCCCAGCTCTTCTCTCTAACTCTCGCAAGCTTTGCGGCTGTCAGAGTGTTGCCACGGGTTACCATGACAACGCTCCGCACGGCATGCAGGTCGCGTGCTGGGCCCCGTCTGCTGTGAACTGCGGCTGGCTCCGATCACCAGGGAGAAGCAGGGAGGGGGCAGTAAAATAAATGTAAAACTATTTAACCCCTTAAGGACCAAACTTCTGGAATAAAAGGGAATCATGACATGTCACACATGTCATGTGTCCTTAAGGGGTTAAAATGCCACCCCCCCCCCTATTTTACACACATTACATGCCTACACAAACACACACTGCATTTACTATACACACACACACACTACATCTACAACAAACACTACATCACTACACAAACAACCACTCTGCATTCACGATACACACTGCATCTAATACACACAAACAGCCTTTACTATACACACTCTGCATTCACTATACACACACTACATACACTATACAAACACTCTGCAACTATACACACACTACATACACTACACAAACACACACTCTGCATTCGCTATACACACACCGCATCTAATACGCACACACACTACATCCACTACACAAACACACAGTCTGCATTCACTATACACACTACATCCACTACACAAACACACACACTCTGCATGCACTAAACACACGGCATCTAATAAACACAAACACTGCATCCACTACACATACACGCACATTCTACATTCAGTATACACACACAATACATCCACTACACAAACAGACTCTGCAGCTATTATACACCTCATACATTACACAAATGTACAATCTGCATCCATTACACACACACTGCATCCACATCACACATTCTACATCCACTATACACACACCACAATCAGTACAGACACTGCATCCCTGTGGGCGGACTCGGCTGGCCCTGTGGGCGGACTCGAGGGTGGCCTTTTAAGTGGACTTGGGGGCAGGCCCCTGAGGGCCCAGACCTCCAGCTGTGTCAGGGGAGCCAAAATTTCTGATGGCTTCCCTGCCTCTACCAGAAAAGATTTATTGAAATGAAGTGAGTGTGCCCATTGTCCCTCCTTTCTTCTGTGTCCTTCGGTTTGTGGTTATGTATATTGTTTTACCATGTTGAGCGTGTAGATATAGAAAGGTAGGAAAGAGGCAGTAAAGATAGGTAAGTTAGGTAAGAGTAAGCCATGGTCCATGTTAGGTGGGGCCTGTACCCGCCGGTGCAACGGCGCCGGGGCTCCCCCCCCCTCCAGCAAGTTACGGGCCATGTATAGAAACCATGGCCGCCACGTCTCTGTGTGTTTGGCCTCCCGTCCTGTCAGAGTGGCATGGAGTGCTTCCACCCCTTGGATGTCCTCCACCCGCCGTATCCACTCCTTTTTTGTCGGGACTTCCGTTTTTTTCCAGTAGACTGGAATGCTGGCCTTGGCAGCATTCAGCAGGTGTTGCAGGATTGATTTCCTATAGAGTGAGATCGGTTGTGGGGAGATATGTAGCAGTGCAAGGTCAGCTGACCATTCAGGCGCGTCCCCCAGAACCAGTGTACTTTTTTGTAATACTTGTTCCTGAATTTTTTTTGTTTCTTTTGAAAGTGGAAAATTTTAGTTAGTCAGTTTCCTTCCCCAAATCTCCAGTTAGATTCTTTTGGCAGGAGTTAGTTTAGAGATTGCTGCTAACGGTGCATTTGATACCTGCACATTTGGTTACAAAAGTTTGTTTTCTGGTGGAAATCTAAAAGCAATGCGTGTATAAAAATTAGAATTAAAAAATTACCACCACACACTTTCTCTGAATTATTTGGGCACAATGGTTGGGTAAAAGAAGTCAAAACCTTTAATGTTTATACTTTATACAAATATATACTTTCAAACCATAAATTCACCTTGGGGGATGGAAAAACGCACCACACTCAACATGTGCCTAGCAAAGCAAGCAAACTATATTCAGCCAAAATGGACAAGTCAACAATTTGCTACTGTAAAATTGTGGCAAACCAATGCATAGGTGTACTCAAGGGACTTTGCAGAAAAAAAAAACGGGTGTTTTCTGGCAGTAACATATAACCTGCTGACTAAAATAAAAAAGCAGAACTCAAAAATGTTTGGGGGAAGGATGTTAAAACACTGTAACAGAACTGCTGGCACCTTGACCGGGTACCTTCCGCCAACGGATGCTCCAAGTAATTTCCGAGGTCTCCAAGTACTCCACCTGACACCATAACCACTGCAGACCCCACGAACCGCCGCAGCTTGGTTGGAGCCTTGGTTGGCTGTCTCCACCCAGTCTGGACCCAAGACCAGGGTCCAGCTTCCAGTTGGTTCGACCTCTCCGAATTCCAGAGAGTAGGAACAGGAACAAGCTCTTAGCAGAGCTTAGTGATAATACCCTGGGGAGTATAGTGATTATAGCAATCCCCAGAGTGTAGTTCTCCAATCCCCCAAACATGAGCCGAAACTTCATGAAGGTACAAGATGATCTGACTCCAATGAGCGTTTATTACTCCTTATATACAAGTTTTCAGGCCAGAGGCACACCCCCTGGACCTGGTGGTAAACTGTGACAAAAGGGACACAAACCAATGGGAACACTAATTAACATAATAACACTCCCACATACACAATGAAATCCCTCCTCTCCATCCTGGAGATAATTGGCTTAAGGCACTGCAGTAAACTCAATTATCTCCAAGTACAGAAAATATCTGCATTTTACACTAACAGCAAAAATACGTAAAAGTACATAAAAATACATAATTCTTATTATATTACACAGAACCCCCACATTTACCTATCCTCAGATAGCTCGGATCTGAGCGCCCAATATAGGGTGAACAGCGCTCAGATCCCACGAACAAAGTAAATTTGCCATGAGGTTAAAGTTTTGGTGAAGCCTCTTTTGACCGACCGCACGCAGGATTTCCTGCCCAAAACAGTTCCACAGAGTTTGGCTGTGCGGCTGCTCTATTTCCAATGTTAAAGTCAGTTCACATAGAAAAAACGACTAAGTCCCATTCGAATGCACGAACAGGCCCGTTCGTGCAAATAGCACAGTGTAACATAGCGTTCAAATTGACTTTAGCCGAAGCGTCGAAGTGGAGGAGAAGGTCAGGGTCAGTGGTGTTCGTGCAAATGTGTAGCCGATATTAGTTCCATGGATTCAGGGGCACATACCGCTGACCGAGTTCGAATAAATTAAAATGGCCGCCGCCACGTGTTCGTTTGTCGAATGGCGGCCACTTCGACTACTTCGGCACTTTGGCTGCATCAGAAGTGCCATATAAAAAGTACCACTCCTTCCCCATAGTATTCAAAGGGCCAGAAGTAGTGAAATAAAATCCGACATGGCCAAATAATGTTTTTAAAAGGGCAAAATCTCCCCGGGGTCATAGTCATGAGGAAGGAGGCTGGCAATCAGGCTCCTCCAACAGCCAGGGGCAACTGGCAGCTTGTCACCTAAAAATCCAGTGACAAAAGGCATTTCGTCTACTTGATAAAAATATATACTTTCATGATGGTAACACTAACTGGGTGATGCAAAAATACACCAAACTGAAAATAGGCCAAGCATACCTACAGTCAGGTCCATAAATATTGGGACATCAACACAATTCTAGTCTTTTTGGCTCTATACACCACCACAATGGATTTGAAAGGAAATGAACAAGATGTGCTTTAACTACAGACTTTCAGCTTTAATTTGAGGGTATTTACATCCAAATCAGGTGAACGGTGTAGGAATTATAACAGTTTGTATATGTGCATCCCACTTTTCAAGGGACCAAAAGTAATTGGACAATTGGCTGTTCCATGGCCAGGTGTGTGTTATTCCCACATTATCCCATTTACAAGGCGCAGATAAAAGGTCCAGAGTTCATTTCAAGTGTGCTATTTGCATTTGGAATCTGTTGCTGTCAACTCTCAATATGAGATCCAAAGAGCTGTCACTATCAGTGAAGCAAGCCATCATTAGGCTGAAAAAAACAAAACAAACCCATCAGAGAGATAGCAAAAACAGTAGGTGTGGCCAAATCAACTGTTTGGAACATCCTTAAAAAGAAAGAACGCACCGGTGAGCTCAGCAACACCAAAAGACCCGGAAGACCACGGACAACAACTGTGGTGGATGACCGAAGAATTATTTCCCTGGTGAAGAAAACACCCTTCACAACAGTTGGCCAGATCAAGAACACTCTCCAGGAGGTAGGTGTATGTGTGTCAAAGTCAACAATCAAGACAAGACTTCACCAGAGTGAATGCAGAGGGTTCACCACAAGATGTAAACCATTGGTGAGCCTCAAAAACAGGAAGGCCAGATTAGAGTTTGCCAAACAACATCTAAAAAAGCCTTCACAGTTCTGGAACAACATCCTATGGACAGATGAGACAAAGATCAACTTGAACCAGAGTGATGGGAAGAGAAGAGTATGGAGAAGGAAAGGAACTGCTCATGATCCAAAGCATACCACCTCATCAGTGAAGCATGGTGGTGGTAGTGTCATAGCGTGGGCATGTATGGCTGCCAATGGAACTGGTTCTCTTGTATTTATTGATGATGTGACTGCTGACAAAAGCAGCAGGATGAATTCTGAAGTGTTTTGGGCAATATTATCTGCTCATGTTCAGCCAAATGCTTCAGAACTCATTGGACGGTGCTTCACAGTTCAGATGGACAATGACCCAAAGCATACTGCAAAAGCAACCAAAGAGTTTTTTAAGGGAAAGAAGTGGAATGTTATGCAATGGCCAAGTCAATCACCTAACCTGAATCCGATTGAGCATGCATTTCACTTGATGAAGACAAAACTGAAGGGAAAATGCCCAAAGAACAAGCAGGAACTGAAGACAGTTGCAGTAGAGGCCTGGCAGAGCATCACCAGGTATGAAACCCAGCATCTGGTGATGTCTAGGCGTTCCAGACTTCAGGCTGTAATTGACTGCAAAGGATTTGCGACCATGTATTAAAAAGTGAAAGTTTGATTTATGACTGTTAATCTGTCCCATTACTTTTGGTCCCTTAAAACGTGGGAGGCACATATACAAACTGTTGTAATTCCTACACCGTTCACTAGTGATGTCCCGAACGGTTCGCTGGCGAATAGTTCCTGGCGAACATCGCTTGTTCACGTTCGCCACGGATGGCGAACATATGCGATGTTCGGTCCGCCCCCTATTCGTCAACATTGAGGAAACTTTGACCCTGTACCTCACAGTCAGCAGACACATTCCAGCCAATCAGCAGCAGACCCTCCCTCCCAGACCCTCCCATCTCCTGGACAGCATCCATTTTACATTCATTGTGAAGCTGCATTCTTAGTGAGAGTAGGGACAGTGTAGCTGCTGCTGATTTGATAGGGAAATTGATAGCTAGGTAGTATTCAGTGTCCACTACAGTCCTGAAGGACTCATCTGATCATTTGGGGTGCTGTAAGGACAGTACCCCAAAAAGCCATTTTTAGGGCTAGAACATCAGTCTACTTTTTTTTTGTGTAATGTAATTGCAGTTGCCTGCCTGCCAGCCTGAGTGTCAGGCTCACAGCGTATACTGTGCCCACTTGCCCAGTGCCACCACTCACTCACTGGTGTCACAATAGCTTGCATTTAAAAAAAACAAGACTTTTTGGACTGTAATATAATAGCAGTCAGTTTCCTTCACACGTGTGCGTTTCAGGGCCTGCCAGGGCACAGTGTCACACCAGTGCAACTCATATCTGGTGTAACAGTAGTGTACATTTAAAAAAAAAATACAATTTTGACTGTAATAGATTGAATAGCAGTTTGTTGTCTGCCAGCGTGTGTGTCAGGCTCACAGCGTATACTGTGCCCACTTGCCCAGTGCCACCACTCATATCTGGTGTCACAATAGCTTGCATTTAACAAAAAAAAACTTTTTGGACTGTAATATAATAGCAGTCAGTTTCCTTCACGAGTATGCATTTCAGGGCCTGCCCAGTGCCACCACTCACTCACTGGTGTCACAATAGCTTGCATTTAAGAAAAAATAAACTTTTTTGACTGTATTATAATAGCAGTCAGTTTTCTTCACACCTGTGCGTTTCAGGGCCTGCCAGGGCACAGTGTCACACCAGTGCAACTCATATCTGGTGTAACAGTAGTGTACATTTAAAAAACAAAAATACAATTTTGACTGTAATAGATTGAATAGCAGTTAGTTGTCTGCCAGCGTGTGTGTCAGGCTCACAGCGTATACTGTGCTTACTTGCCCAGTGCCACCACTCATATCTGGTGTCACAATAGCTTGCATTTAACCCCCCAAAAAATTTGGGGACTGTAATATAATAGCAGTCAGTTTCCTTCACGAGTGTGCGTTTCAGGGCCTACCCAGTGCCACCACTCACTCACTGGTGTCACAATAGCTTGCATTTAAAAAAAACAAAAACTTTTTTGACTGTAATATAATAGCAGTCAGTTTCCTTCACACGTGTGCATTTCAGGGCCTGCCAGGGCACAGTGTCACACCAGTGCAACTCATATCTGGTGTACCAGTAGTGTACATTTAAAAAACAAAAATACAATTTTGACTGTAATAGATTGAATAGCAGTTAGTTGTCTGCCAGCGTGTGTGTCAGGCTCACAGCGTATACTGTGCTTACTTGCCCAGTGCCACCACTCATATCTGGTGTCACAATAGCTTGCATTTAACCCCCCAAAAAATTTGGGGACTGTAATATAATAGCAGTCAGTTTCCTTCACGAGTGTGCGTTTCAGGGCCTACCCAGTGCCACCACTCACTCACTGGTGTCACAATAGCTTGCATTTAAAAAAAACAAAAACTTTTTTGACTGTAATATAATAGCAGTCAGTTTCCTTCACACGTGTGCATTTCAGGGCCTGCCAGGGCACAGTGTCACACCAGTGCAACTCATATCTGGTGTACCAGTAGTGTACATTTTAAAAATAAATACAATTTTGACTGTAATAGATTGAATAGCAGTTAGTTGTCTGCCAGCGTGTGTGTCAGGCTCACAGCGTATACTGTACCCACTTGCCCAGTGCCACCACTCATATCTGGTGTCACAATAGCTTGCATTTAACAAAAAAAAAACTTGTTGGACTGTAATATAATAGCAGTCAGTTTCCTTCACGAGTGTGCAATTCAGGGCCTGCCCAGTGCCACCACTCACTCACTGGTGTCACAATAGCTTGCATTTAAAAAACAAAAAACTTTTTTGACTGTAATATAATAGCAGTCAGTTTCCTTCACACATGTGCGTTTCAGGGCCTGCCAGGGCACGGTGTCACACCAGTGCAACTCATATCTGGTGTAACAGTAGTGTACATAAAAAAAATAAAAAATTTTTTGACTGTAATAGATTGAATAGCAGTTAGTTGTCTGCCAGCGTGTGTGTCAGGCTCACAGCGTATACTGTGCTTACTTGCCCAGTGCCACCACTCATATCTGGTGTCACAATAGCTTGCATTTAACCCAAAAAAAATTTGGGGACTGTAATATAATAGCAGTCAGTTTCCTTCACGAGTGTGCGTTTCAGGGCCTGCCCAGTGCCACCACTCACTCACTGGTGTCACAATAGCTTGCATTTAAAAAAACAAAACTTTTTTGACTGTAATATAATAGCAGTCAGTTTCCTTCACACGTGTGCGTTTCAGGGCCTGCCAGGGCACAGTGTCACACCAGTGCAACTCATATCTGGTGTAACAGTAGTGTACATTTAAAAAAAAAAAAATACAATTTTGACTGTAATAGATTGAATAGCAGTTAGTTGTCTGCCAGCATGTGTGTCAGGCTCACAGAGTATACTGTGCCCACTTGCCCAGTGCCACCACTCATACCTGGTGTCACAATAGCTTGCATTTTACAGCGTCTACTCTGCCAACTTCTGCCAGTGCACTGTGCCACTCATATCTGTTGTCACAGTAGCTTGCACGCAGGGCCGGTGCTAGGATTTTTGACTACACAGGCGACGATGCATTTTGACAACCCACCCCACGCCTCCCCCAAAAAATAAACAATGCATCTTCACCTCTGTGTCTCGTAGCCCCCTTTTGAATTTCTTACCCCCATTAGTGTTGCATATCCAACCTCTTCAATGTCTTACCCCTTTGGCCCCTTTTTGCCCTTTAGTGTGTCTCCTTCAACCCCTCATATGTATTTCTTACTTCCCCGCCAGCTCCTTTCTGTCTCTTTCTTCCCCCCAGCCCTATCTATCTTCCTTTTTTCCCACATAGACATGGATGCAGGCAAAAATACATACATGCACAAATACACAAACATACAGACACACAACCATACAAGCACACAGACATAATTATTCAGGCACACAGTCACAAAGATATACAGACACACAGTCATAAAAGGCACACAATCAAACACACACAGTCATACAATCTACACATACAGGTACATTGTCGTGCAAACACAGACATACATTCATACAGACACAGGCACAGGCACACACAGAAATACAGACACAGACATAAAGAAACAGAGAGGCATATAGAGACAAACATACACAATGATACAGACAGACATACACACACACACTGACAGACATACACACACACACACACTGACAGACAGACATATGCACAAACACACTGAGACATATACACACACACTGACAGACAGATATACACACACACTGACAGACATACACACACACACACACTGACTGACAGACACACATACACACTGACAGACAGGCACACACACACACTGACAGACAGACACACACACTGACAGACAGGCACACACACTGAAAGACAGACAGACACACACTCTGACAGAAATACACACTGACAAACATACATACACACTGACAGACAGAAATACACACACACTGACAGACAGAAATACACACACACTGACAGACAGACACACACACACTGACAGACAGACACACACACACTGACAGACAGACATACACTGACAGACAGACACACACACACACTGACAGACATACACACACACACACACACACTGACAGACAGACATATGCACAAACACACTGAGACATATACACACACACTGACAGACAGATATACACACACACTGACAGACATACACACACACACTGACTGACAGACACACATACACACTGACAGACAGGCACACACACACACTGACAGACAGACACACACACTGACAGACAGGCACACACACTGAAAGACAGACAGACACACACTCTGACAGAAATACACACTGACAAACATACATACACACTGACAGACAGAAATACACACACACTGACAGACAGAAATACACACACACTGACAGACAGACACACACACACTGACAGACAGACACACACACACTGACAGACAGACATACACTGACAGACAGACACACACACACACTGACAGACATACACACACACTGACAGACATACACACACTGACAGACAGACAGACAGACACACACTGACAGACAGACATACACACACACACACTGACAGACAGACAGACAGACACACACTGACAGACAGACAGACACACACAGACAGACATACACACACTGACAGACAGACATACACACACACTGAGAGACAGACATACACACACACTGACAGACAGACAGACATACACACACTGACAGACAGACATACACACACACTGACAGACAGACAGACATACACACACAGACAGACATGTTCAGGAGGGTGGCTTACCTGGGATCCAAAGTGCTGCCTGAGGTAGTTGGGAGTTGGAGGAGCTGGTCCTGCCCAGCCCCCCTCCTCTCTGCCTCCTCTCTGCTCTCTTCTTGGGAGGACTTCCTCCCATGCTGACTTGAGGGGGATGGCGGTAGCTCCGCCCCTGCTGGGCGCCAGCCGCGCTGTGTGCTACAGAGGGAGCAGGGATATGACGTGTCATATCCCCGCCCCCTCCACACAGTCCGCGGCACTGCATTTGGTGCTCGGCCACGCTTCAAGAAGTGACCGGCAGGAGAGGGGAGCTGTGCGCTTCCCTCCTGCCGGTCACCCGGAAATCTGCGCCCCAGGGCCGGTGCGCCCTAAGCCGCCTTATGGACGCGCCGGCCCTGCTTGCACGCATAGTACCACTAATCGAAAAAAAAAATGACAGGCAGAGGCCGGCCACCCCACAGGGGCCGTCGTGGTCGTGGTGCTGTGATTCCCTTTGGCCCTAGAATAATGCCCAGTGTTCAGAGGCCACATACCCTGAACTGGAAAAGTTCTGAGGACATAGTTGACTGGCTAACACAGGACACCCAATCTTCTACAGCTTCCGCTCGGAACCTTGACGCACCATCCTCCTCCAGCTTAGCTTCAGGCACCTCTCAAGTTACCACTCGCCCGCCTGCCGCCACCACCAACACTAGCACCACAGCCGCTTCACTTGGTATGTCAGAGGAGTTATTTACACATCAGTTGGTAGAAATGAGTAATGCGCAAGCATTATTGCCAGAGGATGTCGATAACAGGGATATGTCTCAGTCAGGCAGCATTACACACATGGACGTACGGTGTGATGATGATGATGTTGTACCCGCTGCTGCTTCCTTTGCTGAGTTGTCAGATACAAGTGAAGCGGTTGATGACGATGCGTCCGTGGATGTCACGTGGGTGCCCGCTAGAACAGAAGAAGAACAGGAGGAAAGTTCAGATGGGGAGACAGAGAGGAGGAGGAGGAGACGAGTTGGAAGCAGGGGGAGGCCGTCGCAAGGAGCTAGTGGCACAGTCAGACAGCATGCATCGGCACCCGGGGTCAGCCAGGCAGCACGCCAATCAACGCATGCTGGTGCCACCACCAGAATGCCGTCATTGCAGAGCTCAGCAGTGTGGCATTTTTTTTGTGTGTCTGCCTCTGACAACAGCGATGCCATTTGCAACCTGTGTCAAAAGAAACTGAGTCGTGGGAAGTCCAACACCCACCTAGGTACAACTGCTTTGCGAAGGCACATTATCGCACATCACAAACGCCTATGGGATCAACACATGAGTACAAGCAGCACACAAACTCAAAGCCGCCATCCTCCTCCTGGTCCAGCATCTTCAGCCACATCAACCACTGCTGTCCTCCTTGCCCCTCTCAACCATCCGCCACTCCGTCTCTCACCTTGAGCAGTTCCTGCTCATCTGCCCACAGTCAGGTGTCTGTCAAGGACATGTTTGAGGGTAAGAAGCCAATGTCACAAAGTCACCCCCTTGCCCGGCGTCTGACAGCTGGCTTGACTGAACTCTTAGCCCGCCAGCTTTTACCATACAAGCTGGTGGAGTCTGAGGCGTTCAAAAGATTTGTAGCTATTGGGACACCACAGTGGAAGGTACCCAGCCGAAATTTCTTTGCACAAAAGGCAATCCCCAACCTGTACTCGATTGTGCAAAAGGAAGTAATGGCATGTCTGGCACACAGTGTTGGGGCAAGGGTCCATCTGACCACTGATACCTGGTCTGCAAAGCATGGTCAGGGCAGGTATATCACCTACACTGCGCATTGGGTAAACCTGGTGACGGCTGCCAAGCATGGAATGCGTGGCTCTGCAGAGGAGTTGGTGACACCGCCACGACTTGCAGGCAGGCCTGTTGCCACCTCCTCTACTCCTCCTACTCCATCCTCTTCCATAACCTCCTCGGCTGAGTCCTCTTCTGCTGCTGCGTCTTGCTCCACATCAACGGCACCCCCCCAGCTCCCCAGGTACTATTCCACATCCCGGATACGGCAGTGTCACGCCGTCTTGGGGTTGACTTGCCTGAAAGCAGAGAGTCACACCTGACCAGCACTCCTGTCCACCCTGAACGCACAGGTGGATCAGTGGCGTACTCTGCACCAACTGGAGATCGGCAAAGTGGTTTGTGACAACGGAAGAAATTTGTTGGCGGCATTGAATTTGGGCAAGTTGACACATGTGCCGTGCATGGCACATGTGTGTAATCTGATCGTACAATGCTTTGTGCTTAAGTACCCAGGCTTACAGGATGTCCTGAAGCAGGCCAGGAAGGTGTGTGGCCATTTCAGGCGTTCCTACACGGCCATGGTGCACTTTTCTGATATCTAGCGGCGAAACAACATGCCAGTGAGGCGCTTGATTTGCGATAGCCCGACACGTTGGAATTCAACACTCCTAATGTTCGACCGCCTGCTCCAACAAGAAAAAGCCGTTAACGAGTATTTGTATGACCGGGGTGCTAGGACAGCCTCTGCGGAGCTGGGAATTTTTTTGCCACGTTACTGGACGCTCATGCGCAATGCCTGTAGGCTCATGCGTCCTTTTGAGGAGGTGACAAACCTAGTCAGTTGCACCGAAGGCACCATCAGCGACATCATACCATTTGTTTTCTTCGTGGAGCATGCCCTGTGAAGAGTGCTGGATCAGGCCGTAGATGAGCATGAAGAGGAAGAGTTGTGGTCACCATCACCACCAGAAACAGCCTTATCAGCATCGCTTGCTGGACCTGCGGCAACGCTGGAAGAGGATTGTGAGGAAGAGGAGTCAGAGGAGGAATGTGGCTTTGAGGAGGAGGAGGAAGACCAACCACAACAGGCATCCCACAGTGCTCGTTGTCACCTATCTGGTACCCGTGGTGTTGTACGTGGCTGGGGGGAAGAACATACCTTCAGTGAGATCACTGAGGACGAGGAACGGGACATGAGTAGCTCGGCATCCAACCTTGTGCAAATGGGGGCTTTCATGCTGTCGTGCCTGTTGAGGGACCCTCGTATAAAAAGGCTGAAGTACGACCTGTACTGGGTGTCCACGCTACTAGACCCCCGGTATAAGCAGAAAGTGCCTGAAATTTTACCGAATTACGGCAAGTCGGCGATACATTCGACTAAATAAGGCCTGATGAGGGGGACGTAACAGGGTGTCGCGGCTGCCGGCCCGCCGGCCCGCCGCGTGATATTTAAATCCCTAGCTCACCCCAGTACCTTGCCCTGTCGTGGTTTCCTGTTCCTGGTTTCCTGAGAGTGCTTTATCATTGTGAATCTGATTTCCTGGTATCCTGATCTTGGCTTTTCCCTGGTTTCCCTGACTTGGCTTGTGTAAACGGTATTGTGTATTTTCTGGCTTCCTTGACCTCGGCTTTCCCTTTGATTATTCTCTGTCTCTAGCATATTAGTCCGTCCTTTCTAAGGTCCGGTTTACGCTCTGTCCTTTTATTTTCCTTTTCTTGCCTATGTATATGTTTATGGACTGTTTGCGGTTGTTTGCGGTGCGTTAAACGGGGAGTTTGGTCTGTCACTGTGAAGCGGGCGTAACCCTTACACTACCTGATCGATACAACATCATACCTGATGTTTTAAAGCACGTTATTCCAAACAATTGAGGAATGTTAGGTGATTTATGCCCTTTATGGATTAAAACCAGACTCTGCATTAACTATGTAATTTTCCATGGGAGTTTTGCCATGGATCCCCCTCCGGCATGCCACAGTCCAGGTGTTAGTCCCCTTGAAACAACTTTTCCATCACTATTGTGGCCAGAAAGAGTCCCTGTGGGTTTTAAAATTCGCCTGCCCATTGAAGTCTATGGTGGTTCGTCCGGTTCGCCCGTTCGCGAACATTTGCGGAAGTTCGCGTTCACCGTTCGCGAACCGAAAATTTTATGTTCGCAACATCACTACCGTTCACCTGATTTGGATGTAAATACCCTCAAATTAAAGCTGAAAGTCTGCAGTTGAAGCACATCTTGTTTGTTTCATTTCACAATACTACCCAAAAGTTTTACAAAGGCAGGAACTGAAGACAGTTGCAGTAGAGGCCTGGCAGAGCATCACCAGGGATGAAACCCAGCATCTGGTGATGTCTATGCGTTCCAGACTTCAGGCTGTAATTGACTGCAAAGGATTTGCAACCATGTATTAAAAAGTGAAAGTTTGATTTATGACTGTTAACCTGTCCCATTACTTTTGGTCCCTTAAAAAGTGGGAGGCACATATACAAACTGTTGTAATTCCTACACCGTTCACCTGATTTGGATGTAAATACCCTCAAATTAAAGTCTGCAGTTGAAGCACATCTTGTTTGTTTCATTTCAACCCATTGTGTTGGTGTATAGAGCCAAAAAGATTAGAATTGTGTCGATGTCCCAATATTTATGGACCTGACTGTATATATCAAGTTGAAAAACTGACATGCACAAGTCTCTATCGTGGAATTTTAGCCCCCAAACAACCCAGCAAACCTATGCATGGGTGGTATTACTGTACTCAGGAGATGTTGCTGAACACATATTGTGGTGTTGCTTGGCAGTGATACATAACATGATATCTTAATTCATGCCTAAAAAAAAAACACAAAAAAATTACTACCCAAAAGTTTGACAAAGGCTGGTGGTAAAATTCAGTGGATGAAAAGTGTTAAAATACCACCATTTAAAATACCCTGGGTGTGTACTTTAAAAAATATATGGTTTGATGGGGTAAAATACATTGGCCCAAATAGGATATGGGTGCAAGTTGACTACATGTCAAAATTCCAAGTTGGAAAACGGATATGCGGTCCTGCCAAAAGGGGCCTTTTAGCAGCCTAACAACCCGACAAGCCTATGCATGGGTGGTATCACTGTACTCTAAAGTGTGGCTGAACACATAATGTGGTGTTGTTTGACCGTGACACATAACAGGATCTGCTAATTCATGCCTAAAGTACAATATGTATGAAAAAAAACACAAAAAAAATTACTACCCAAAAGTTTTACAAAGGCTGTTGGTTAATTCTGTGCATTAAAAGTGTTAAAATACCACCATTTAAAATACCCTGGGTTGCCTACTTTTCAAAAATATATGGTTTGATCGGTGTAAAATACATTGTCCGGTTTAAATAGGACATGGGTACAAATTGACTACATGTCAAAATTCCAAGTTGGAAAGTGGATATGCGCACCTACCAAATGTGGCCTTTTAGCCCCCTAACAACCTGACAAAGATTTGGGGTAAAATGGCTGCGTAGTAAGTGTCAAAATAGCCTTAGATGAATACCCTGGGTTGTCTACATTAAAAAAAAAAAATGTACATGTGGGTGTTTTTCAGAGATTTATGAGAGATAACAGTGTTACAATGTCACTATTGCTAAATTTTAAAAATGTATATTTTGAAACAGCAATATCCTACTTGTACTTATAGCTTTATAACTTGCACAAAAAAAATCATGTAAACACTGGGTGTTTTTAACCCCTTAACCCCTTAAGGACGGAGCCAAATGTACAAGTTGTGATCAAAACAAAACGTAAACAAACCACAGAATTTGGCTCTATGTCTGTTCAACTATAATTTACCTCTTTCATACTAAGTGCACCCACACTTATTATATATCGGTTTGTTCAGGGGAAACAGGGCTTTCATTCCATATCAAACATTCATATATAGAACTCCATTTTCTATGAATAAAATCTAAAAAAGTTTGTAAAATTAAGAAATTTTGATATTTTTCAATTTCTGCATGTCAATTTAACTGTTAATGTCACAATACTGTTTGGTTTTACTGCAATAAAATATACATATTTGTATTCAGAAATGTCTCATGAGTAAAACAGTAACCCCCATGTATAGGTTTTATGGTGTTTTGGAAAGTTACAGGGTCAAATATACGTCTTGTCTATTTATTTATTTTTTACATAGAAATTTCACAGATTGGTTTGCTGGGCCTAGGTTGTCTTTGAGACCGTATGGCAGCCAGGAAATGTAAGTTACCCCATCATGGCATACCATTTGAAAAAGTAGACATCCCAGGGTATTCAAAATGGGGTATGCCCAGTCTTTTGTAGTAGCCACTTGGGCAAAAACGCTAGCCAAAGTTAGTGTTCGTTTTTTTTTTTCCATTTTTCAAATAAAAACTGTACTTTTACTGATAATATTATTGTCAGTGTATAGTTAACTGCCCTGAAACACTCCTAGTTCTATTCAGTGATGTCTCACAAGCGCCACGGTACCCCCCATGTATAGGTTTTATGGGGTTTTTCAAAGTTAAAGGGTCATATTTACGGCTTATCCATAAATGCTTTTTCACAATGAAATTTGTCATATTGGTTTGCTGTGTCTAGGCTGCCTTTGAGACCGTATGGAAGCCAAGAAATGAAAATGACCCCTTAATGGCATACCATTTGAAAAAGTAGACATCCTAAGGTATTCAAAATGGGGTATGGACAGTCTTTTGTAGTAGCCACTTGGGCACAAATGCTAGCCAAAGTTAGTGTTCCGTGTTTTTTTTTGCGTTTTTCACATAAAAACTGTACTTTTACTGATAATATTAACATCAGTATATAGTTTACTGCCCTGAAACACTCCCAGTTCTGTTCAGTGATGTCTCACGAGCGCCACGGTACCCCCCATGTATAGGTTTTATGTTTTTTTTTTAAGTTACAGGGTCATATATACGGCTTATCCATTTATGCTTTTTCACAATGGAATTTATCAGATTAGTTTGCTGTGTCTAGGCTGCCTTTGAGACCGTATGGCAGCCAAGAAATGAAAATTACCCCTTAATGGCATACCATTTGAAAAAGTAGACATCCCAAGGTATTCAAAATGGGGTATGGCCAGTCTTTTGTAGTAGCCACTTGGGCACAAAGGCTAGCCAAAGTTAGTGTTCCGTGTTTTTTTTTGCGTTTTTCACATAAAAACTGTACTTTTACTGATAATATTAACATCAGTATATAGTTTACTGCCCTGAAACACTCCCAGTTCTGTTCAGTGATGTCTCACGAGCGGCACGGTACCCCCCATGTATAGGTTTTATGGGGTTTTCAAAAGTTACAGGGTCATATATAAGGCTTATCCATTTATGCTTTTTCACAATGGAATTTGTCAGATTAGTTTGCTGTGTCTAGGCTGCCTTTGAGACCGTATGGCAGCCAAGAAATGAAAATTACCCCTTAATGGCATACCATTTGAAAAAGTAGACATCCCAAGGTATTCAAAATGGGGTATGGTCAATCGTTTGTAGTAGCCACTTGGGCACAAATGCTAGCCAAAGTTAATGTTAGGTTGTTTTTTTTCCATTTTTCACATAAAAACTGTACTTTTACTGATAATATTAACATCAGTGTATAGTTTACTGCCCTGAAACACTCCCAGATCTGTTCAGTGATGTCTGACGAGCGCCACGGTACCCCCCATGTATAGGTTTTATGGGGTTTTCAAAAGTTACAGGGTCATATATAAGGCTTATCCATTTATGCTTTTTCACAATGGAATTTGTCAGATTAGTTTGCTGTGTCTAGGCTGCCTTTGAGACCGTATGGCAGCCAAGAAATCAAAATTACCCCTTAATGGCATACCCTTTGAAAAAGTAGACATCCCAAGGTATTCAAAATGGGGTATGGCCAGTCTTTTGTAGTAGCCACTTGGGCACAAAGGCTAGCCAAAGTTAGTGTTCCGTGTTTTTTTTTGCGTTTTTCACATAAAAACTGTACTTTTACTGGTAATATTAACATCAGTATATAGTTTACTGCCCTGAAACACTCCCAGTTCTGTTCAGTGATGTCTGACGAGTGCCACGGTACCCCCCATGTATAGGTTTTATGGGGGTTTCAAAAGTTACAGGGTCATATATAAGGCTTATCCATTTATGCTTTTTCACAATGGAATTTGTCAGATTAGTTTGCTGTGTCTAGGCTGCATTTGAGACCGTATGGCAGCCAAGAAATGAAAATTACCCCTTAATGGCATACCATTTGAAAAAGTAGACATCCCAAGGTATTCAAAATGGGGTATGGTCAATCGTTTGTAGTAGCCACTTGGGCACAAATGCTAGCCAAAGTTAATGTTAGGTTTTTTTTTTTCCATTTTCCACATAAAAACTGTACTTTTACTGATAATATTAACAACAGTATATAGTTTACTGCCCTGAAACACTCCCAGATCTGTTCAGTGATGTCTGACGAGCGCCACGGTACCCCCCATGTATAGGTTTTATGGGGTTTTCAAAAGTTACAGGGTCATATATAAGGCTTATCCATTTATGCTTTTTCACAATGGAATTTGTCAGATTAGTTTGCTGTGTCTAGGCTGCCTTTGAGACCGTATGACAGCCAAGAAATGAAAATTACCCCTTAATGGCATACCATTTGAAAAAGTAGACATCCCAAGGTATTCAAAATGGGGTATGGTCAATCGTTTGTAGTAGCCACTTGGGCACAAATGCTAGCCAAAGTTAATGTTAGGTTTTTTTTTTTCCATTTTCCACATAAAAACTGTACTTTTACTGATAATATTAACAACAGTATATAGTTTACTGCCCTGAAACACTCCCAGATCTGTTCAGTGATGTCTGACGAGCGCCACGGTACCCCCCATGTATAGGTTTTATGGGGTTTTCAAAAGTTACAGGGTCATATATAAGGCTTATCCATTTATGCTTTTTCACAATGGAATTTGTCAGATTAGTTTGCTGTGTCTAGGCTGCCTTTGAGACCGTATGGCAGCCAAGAAATCAAAATTACCCCTTAATGGCATACCATTTGAAAAAGTAGACATCCCAGGGTATTCAAAATGGGGTATGGACAGTCTTTTGTAGTAGCCATTTGGGCACAAATGCTAGCCAAAGTTAGTGTTCCGTGTTTTTTTTTGCGTTTTTCACATAAAAACTGTACTTTTACTGAGAATATTATTGTCAGTATATAGTTTACTGCCCTGAAACACTCCTAGTTCTGTTCAGTGATGTCTCACGAGCGATATGGTACCCCCCATGTATAGGTTTTATGGGGTTTTGGAAAGTTACAGGGACACATATATTAGATGTCCATTTCAAAGTTGGAAATTTTACTAGGTTAATTCCTGGGCCTATTTCGCCTTTGAGAGAGCATGGCAGCCTGGGTAATAACATTTCCACTATTATGGCATACCATTTTCAAAAGTAGGCAACCCAGAGTATTTCAAATGGTGCATTTTAAGATGTTTGATCTTACCACTTTATCAGAAATGAAGGCCCCACATAGCGGTAATAGTTTTATTTGTGCTTTTTTCCACACATGAACTCACTTTTCACAGGACATTTCTTATTCCTGGTATGAGTTATTGCAACAAAGCCTCACAAATTTTTTTTAACATTGTCTCCTGAATATAACGGTACCCCCATGTACCGGATTTTCTGTTTTTTGGGGGAAGTCACAGGGACACATATATTAGATGTCCATTTCAAAGTTGGAAATTTTACAAGGTTAATTCCTGGGCCTATTTCGCCTTTGAGAGAGCATGGCAGCCTGGGTAATAACATTTCCACTATTATGGCATACCATTTTCAAAAGTAGGCAACCCAGAGTATTTCAAATGGTGCATTTTAAGATGTTTGATCTAACCACTTTATCAGAAATGAAGGCCCCACATAGCGGTAATAGTTTTATTTGTGCTTTTTTCCACACATGAACTCACTTTTCACAGGACATTTCTTATTCCTGGTATGAGTTATTGCAACAAAGCCTCACAAATTTTTTTTAACATTGTCTCCTGAATATAATGGTACCCCCATGTACCGGATTTTCTGTTTTTTGGGGGAAGTCACAGGGACACATATATTAGATGTCCATTTCAAAGTTGGAAATTTTACAAGGTTAATTCCTGGGCCTATTTCGCCTTTGAGAGAGCATGGCAGCCTGGGTTATAACATTTCCACTATTATGGCATACCATTTTCAAAAGTAGGCAACCCAGAGTACAACAAATGGCAGACCTTGAGATGTTTGGTTTAGCCATTTTAACAGAAATGATGGGCCCATGTAGCAATTTCTACTTTTATTTTTGTCTTTTTAATCACATAAATTGCATTTTCACTAGAAATGTCATAATCCTGGTATTAATTAGTGCACTAAAACCTCAGTATTTTGATTTAACACTGTCTTCTGAATATAACGGTACCCCCACGTATCATTATTTCAGATTCTTTCCGATAAGTACAGAGCGAAATATATTAGATGTCCTTTTAGCTTGTAAGTTTGACAAAGTTATTTGCTGGGCCTATGTGGCTATTTAGAGAGCATGGCAGCCTGGGTAATACCATTTCCACCGTTATGGCATACCATTTTCAAAAGTAGGCAACCCAGAGTACAACAAATGGCAGACCTTGAGATGTTTGGTTTAGCCATTTTAACAGAAATGATGGGCCCATGTAGCAATTTCTACTTTTATTTTTGTCTTTTTAATCACATAAATTGCATTTTCACT
This sequence comes from Pelobates fuscus, assembly GCF_036172605.1. Lineage (NCBI taxonomy): Eukaryota > Metazoa > Chordata > Amphibia > Anura > Pelobatidae > Pelobates > Pelobates fuscus. Next base: position 285,003,969 of record NC_086321.1, on the reverse strand, counting down.
AGAAATGTCATAATCCTGGTATTAGTTAGTGCACTAAAACCTCAGTATTTTGATTTAACACTGTCTTCTGAATATAACGGTACCCCCACGTATCATTATTTCAGATTCTTTCCGATAAGTACAGAGCGAAATATATTAGATGTCCTTTTAGCTTGTAAGTTTGACAAAGTTATTTGCTGGGCCTATGTGGCTATTTAGAGAGCATGGCAGCCTGGGTAATACCATTTCCACCGTTATGGCATACCATTTTCAAAAGTAGGCAACCCAGAGTACAACAAATGGCAGACCTTGAGATGTTTGGTTTAGCCATTTTAACAGAAATGATGGGCCCATGTAGCAATTTCTACTTTTATTTTTGTCTTTTTAATCACATAAATTGCATTTTCACTAGAAATGTCATAATCCTGGTATTAGTTAGTGCACTAAAACCTCAGTATTTTGATTTAACACTGTCTTCTGAATATAACGGTACCCCCACGTATCATTATTTCAGATTCTTTCCGATAAGTACAGAGCGAAATATATTAGATGTCCTTTTAGCTTGTAAGTTTGACAAAGTTATTTGCTGGGCCTATGTGGCTATTTAGAGAGCATGGCAGCCTGGGTAATAACATTTCCACCGTTATGGCATACCATTTTCAAAAGTACGCAACCCAGAGTACAACAAATGGCAGACCTTGAGATGTTTGGTTTAGCCATTTTAACAGAAATGATGGGCCCATGTAGCAATTTCTACTTTTATTTTTGTCTTTTTAATCACATAAATTGCATTTTCACTAGAAATGTCATAATCCTGGTATTAGTTAGTGCACTAAAACCTCAGTATTTTGATTTAACACTGTCTTCTGAATATAACGGTACCTACATGTACAATGTTTCCAGGTTTTTAGTATATCACAGGAATAGTACAGTACACATACACTTTGATCTGAAGGCAGAGAGAGGCAGATAGATATTTGACTCAGATACTGTAGCATTAACCCTGTGATTAGTTTTTTGCTTTTTTTTTTTTTTTGAGAAGGCACATTTCAAGTACTACAAATGTAGTATTTTGAGTTGTTTGGTGTAGCCACTTTAGAATGGCTAGCATAAACAGGGACGGGCCAAGGTCAGGGGAATCCAGAAATCAGAGTAGTCGGTAAAACAAGCCAATGGGTCGGTACAGGCAGCTAACGAAGCATAGTCAGGACAAGCCGAGGTCAGGGAATCCAGGGAAATCAAGCAAACAAACTGCCAAAGTACCATACAGAGTGATTTAGTAGTTCAGCTCTGTATGGTAGACTTTGAAACAGTCTGTTATGCAGAGGGCGGGTAGGGATGGACAGGAGGGGCAATAATAACTGGAGTCCTTTCGGACTCCTCTTTTCCAGCAAACACGGCATCTTCGTTGGGGTGACCTTTTACAGGATGTCGGGGGGATTCGGGAAGGGAAATGTTTGCTGGTAAGTCGTTGGACATCTTCTGATTCCAAAGGAGGGTTAGGATTTGGGGTCTGGGCAAATATAATTTGGGACAAAATTTGGACCATAAACTCTAGAAATGGGCATGGTCTACCTATGGCTTCCTTTTTATAAAGCACATAGGCATTGAAAATTGCAATCTGGGTTATGTAGACTGCAATTTTCTTGTACCAGGTCCTACTCTTCCGGTTCACCAGATAGGGCTGTATGCACTGATCAGCCAAGTCTACTCCCCCCATAAACTTGCTGTAATCCACAATGCACTTCGGCTTCTCCAGCTGCTCAGTTCCACCTCTCACAGACACTGGCACTGAAGTTTCGTCGTGCATTGTAGACAACATGTACACATCTTTCCTATCGGTGAACCGAAGGGCAAGCAACTCATCCTGGCGGAGCGCTGAAAGGGAGCCTCTACTGCGTCTACCTCTTGCCAGGGCTTGGGGGAAACCTCTACGATTCTTGCGCACTGTGCCACAGGCTACGGTCTCAAAGCAAAATAGAGTTTTAAATAACTCTATGCTTGTGTAATAGTTGTCGACCCATAGCCTGTATCCCTTATTTAACAAGGGAAGGATTAGGTCCCATACTATCTTGCCACATGTACCCACAGAATCAGGGCATCCTGGTGGGTCAAGATGGCTATCCTTCCCCTGATAAATACGAAACGCCCATGTATAGCCAGATTTTGATTCACACAATTTATAAAATTTTACACCGTATCGGGACCGTTTAGAAGGGATATACTGTTTAAAAAGTAATCTGCCCTTAAATTTCATTAAGGACTCATCTATACAAATATTTTCTTCGGGGACATAATTTTGGGAGAATTTGTCTGACAGGAGTTCAATTAGGGGCCGAATTTTGTACAGCCTGTCAAACGATGGGTCGTTTCTTGGGGGGCACAGTGTGTTGTCGTTAAAGTGGAGGAAACGCAGCAGCTGCTCATAGCGATCCCTCTTCATAACCCCAGGGAAAAGAGGGGTCGCCAGGATGGGGTGCTTGTACCAGTAGGACCTGATACTCGGTTTTTTGACAATGCCCATAACTAGAGTTAGGGCCCAAAATTTGCGCATTTCTGCGAGATCCGTGGGGTGCCACATATTACGCCGATTGTAATGTGACCCCGGATTCGCAGTCAGATATTGGTTGGCAAATAAATTGGTTTGCTCAACCAATAACTGAAATACGTCCTCTGACATAAACAAATCAAAATATTTGAGGGGCTCCCAAGCATCCACTATAACCGTGATGCCAGGGGTCGCCGTAAATGGGGGAATATCTGGGGCCGTCAGGTTTGGGGGCACCCAGTCTCCATCTGGCATTGGGGTTGCTGAGCGTCCTCTTGGTGGTGGTGGTGGGGCACCATCACTAGAGGAGTCACTCATAGCCTCAATGTCAGAGGCAGTGATAGTGTCACTATCTTGCAGAGTGTCACTATCACTGCCTGCCAGAATGGCGTACGCCTCCTCGGCCGAGTAGTGTCGTGCCATTCTAGGGGGGGGACTACTCAATAATTAATTTAAAAAAAAAAAGGGGGAAATTAATAAATTCCTACCTGCCTAACACCCTACTACCCACCCTCAAAAACCCACAAAAAATAAAATAAATGTACTGATCGCAGTTTAGGCTGCTGCGACCAGTACAGAAAGGGTTAATTTTTATTTTATTTTCTGTTTTTTTATAAAAATAACCCCCCAAAAAAAGTCAGCCTGATCAGAGAGCCCTCTGATCACAGTGATCACTGGTACAATGCTGTACAGTAGCGATACTGTACAGTACAGTGATCACGGCAGCGGGGAAAGGGTTAAGGGTGATTTGGGTTGCTGCGGCTGACAAAGGGTCAAAAAAAAATTTAAAAAAAATTTTTGACCCTAAAAAAAAAAATGAATAATAGTACAAATGTACTAAAATCCCTAAACAGGCTGATCACAGTGTAAAATGCTGTGACCAGCACTGGAAGGGTTAATTTTTTTTTTTTTTTTTAACTTTTACTTTCTTTTTAACAATTTTCAGGACACAGGACTCTCCAGCAACGATCTCTCTGCCTCTCTCTCTCAGATCGAAGTGAGGTGAGGAGAGGGGCAGAGACAATGTGTCAGCCAGTGATTTAAAATCATTGGCTGACACATTGTAACAGTGATCGCAGTGACTGGCTGTCACTGCGATCACAAACTGCAGATCACTGCGGATTGGCCACAGGGGACCTGCCTGGGTTGCCAGGCAGGTCCCCTAACCGCGATCTGCAGTTTGGGAGGGATCGGGAACATGTGGGTGGGCTTAAACGCCGCAACGTGCTATGCCGCTCACGTCGTAACGTCGTAACGGCGCGAAGGGGTTAAGGACCGGACTGTTTTTGCGCTGTTGTACATTTGCGACCAGGCATCTTTTTACACTTTTGTGGTGTTTGTGTTTAGCTGTAATTTTCCGCTCTCTCATTTACTGTTCACATACAAATTATATGTTGTTTTTTTCAGGACAAAAGGGGCTTTCTTTACATACCATTATTTATATAATCTCATGTAATTTAATTTAAAAAAAAATGAAAAAATATGATGCGAAATTGAAAAAAATACACGTTTTTTGACTTTTATGTGAAAAATCTTTTACTCATCTACAAAAGCGAATGAAAAAAACTGCTAAATAGATTCAAAATGTTGTCCTGAGTTCAAAAATACCCATTGTTTACATGCTTTTTGCTATTTTTTTTGCATGTTATAGGGCTATAAGTACAAGTAGGATATTGCGGTTTCAAAACATACATTTTTAAAATGTATCAATAGTGACATTGTAACACTATTATCTGTCATAAGTTGCTGAATAACACCCCACATGTACATATTTTTTTAAAAGTAGACAACCCAGGGTATTCAATATGGGGTATGTCCAGACTTTTTTAGTAGCCACTTAGTCGCAAACACTGGCCAAAGTTAGCGTTCATATTTGTTTGTGTGTGAAAAAAGTAAAAAACTAAATTGTACGCTAATTTTGGCCAGTGTTTGTGACTAAGTGGTTACTAAAAAAGACTGGACATACCCCATTTGCAATACCTTGGGTTGTCTTCTTTTGCAAATGGTATGCCATCATGGGGGTAATTCTCATTCCTGGGCTACCATACGCTCTCAAAGGCAACGTAACCAACCTGGCCGTTTTCAATGTAAAAATATTTGACCCATATATTTGACCCTGTAACTTTCAAAAACGCTATAAAACCTGTACATGGGGGGTCCTGTTCTACTCAGGAGACTTTGCTGAACACAAATATTAGTGTTTCAAAACTGGAAAATGTATCACAACAATTATATCATCAGTAAAAGTGCTGTTTGTGTGTGAAAAATGCAAATAAAGTAACTTTCACTGACAATATCATCGCTGTGATATGTTTTACTGTTTTGAATCACTAATATTTGTGTTCAGCGAAGTCTCCCGAGTAAAACAGTACCCCCCATGTACAGGTTTTAGGGTGTCGTAGAACGTTACAGGGTAAAATACAGTGCTAACAAATTAAATTCTCTGGACTTTCGGCCTGGGTTGGCAGGCAGGTCCTTTAAATTGCAATCAATAAAATAACTTACCGTATATACTCGAGTATAAGCCGACCCGAATATAAGCCGAGGCCCCTAATTTTACCCCAAAAAACTGGGAAAACTTATTGACTCGAGTATAAGACTAGGGTGGGAAATGCAGCAGCTGCTGGTAAATTTCTAAATAAAATTAGATCCTAAAAAAATTATATTAATTGAATATTTATTTACAGTGTGTGTATATAATGAATGCAGTGTGTGTATATAATGAATGCAGTGTGTGTGTATGAGAATGCAGTGTGTATTAGAATGCAGTGTGTATATGAGTGCAGTGTGTGTGTGTGTATGAGTGCAGTGTGTGTGTGTGTATGAGTGCAGTGTGTGTGTATGAGTGCAGTGTGTGTGTATGAGTGCAGTGTGTGCGTATGAGTGCAGTGTGTGCGTATGAGTGCAGTGTGTGCATGAGTGCAGTGTGTGCATGAGTGCAGTGTGTGCATGAGTGCAGTGTGTGTGCATGAGTGCAGTGTGTGTGTATGAATGCAGTGTGTGTGTATGAATGCTGTGTGTATGAGTGCAGTGTGTGTGTATGAGAATGCTGTGTGTATGAATGCAGTGTGTGTGTGTATGAGTGCAGTGTGTGTGTGTATGAGTGCAGTGTGTGTGTGTATGAGTGCAGTGTGTGTGTATGAATGCAGTGTGTGTGTATGAATGCAGTGTGTGTATGTGTGTGTGTAATGCAGAGTGTGATGCAGAGCCTTGGTGGGGGGTGGGCATTTTTATTTTTTAATTATTATTTTAATATTTTTTTTGTTTCATTAAATTTTTTTATTATTTTATTTTTTATTTTATTATTATTTTTATTTTATTATTTTTTTTATTTTTATTTTTTTATTATTATTAATATATATACATTTTTTTTTCCGTCCCCCTCCCTGCTTGCTAGCTGGCCAGGGAGGGGGGCTCTCCTTCCCTGGTGGTCCAGTGGATGGGCACTGTGTAGGAGGGGGCTGTGGGGGCTGCAGAGAGATGTTACTTACCTTTCCTGCAGCTCCTGTCAGCTCTCTCCTCCTCCGCCGGTCCATTCAGCACCTCGGTCAGCTCCCAGTGTAAATCTCGCGAGAGCCGCGGCTCTTGCGAGATTTACACTGTGAGCTGACAGAAGAGCTAAACGGACCGGCGGAGGAGGAGAGAACTGACAGGAGCTGCAGGAAAGGTAAGTAACATCTCTCTGCAGCCCCCACAGCCCCCATTGTCTGTATTATGGCAATGCAAATTGCCATAATACAGACTCTGACTCGAGTATAAGCCGAGTTGGGGTTTTTCAGCACAAAAAATGTGCTGAAAAACTCGGCTTATACTCGAGTATATACGGTAATTATGTAAAAATATTACATAAATACACACGTAGAATTTAAATATATATGCATATTTATATATTTGAAGTCTACGTGTATATTTATATAATTATTTATGTAATTTTGTATATGGACATATGAATAGTTTGCATTCTTTTTATTTATTTATATATACATAGATATATATACAATTTCATTCTAAGTGTATTTTGATATAAATATATATATATTAATATCAAAATACAGTTAGAATAACATTTTGTATAGATATAATTTTTTTTTACATTTTTATTATTATTTTTAATTTAAATTACTTATTATTCGTATTTTATAATAATATATATATACAATAAATATAGTTATTATATATATTATATATATACACGTGTGTAATTTAATTATAAGTGTATTTTTATATTAATATATGTACATATTAATATAAAAATACACTTAGCATGACATTATATATATGATATATAGACATAAGTATAATATATGTCTATATATCATATATATACACATATATAATAATTTTTTTTTTATTAACTTTCACTTTAATTTTTTTTCTGATTTTACACTGGAAGGGAGACTGCCTGTCAGCACAGACAGTCCCCCTGCAGGCAGATACTTGGACACCTATTGTGACCATGTGGTCGCCCTGTTGAGCGATCACATGGCCCCAGGGGTCCTAATCCGCCATGGGGAGACTGTCTGGGCTGCAGGCAGTCTCCCCACAACGGGAGCACCGCCGATCGCCGCCGGGGGAACGACGGCGATCGGGTAAGTACATTGGACGGTTAGGACGGTTCAGGACCGTCACCGGTCGGCAACGCAAAAATGCCGATGACGGTCCTGAACCGTCCTCCGTCCTTAAGGGGTTAAAAATACCCAGTGTTTACATGCTTTTTGCTATTTTTTTGCATGTTATAGTGATACCGGAGAAACTGACGGAAGCCAAGCACAGAGAGATGGACACAGGTTTCTTCAGGAAGGAAGAGATTCTTTATTTGATTCACCGACCGGGACTCAGAGGGACTAATGTCACCAAAATACAGCAAAGTCTGAGTCCTGATCATACAGTGTAGGTCCCTTATATAGGCATTTAGCTCCTCCCATAATCAGTTCAACCTACACATACTCTTATCTAATCAACCGAATAGAGACTAAAATCCTGTTTGACCAGCACAATGGAGGAGGGGAAATACTCGTATATCCTGTATTCCTACTTATGCTCCTTACACTACTGATTGTATCTTAGCTACGTGTAACTGACTTAACTGGTACATCAACATATGCAAATGCACATACCATGTGGCAATCTTGCCCTAGTAAATTTATTTTTACTGAGATTCCACCACATTCCCCCCTTTGATGCTTCTGATATTTCACAATTCCAGATGCATCACTTAACCATAGTTTGCTTACACCTCAGGTTGCTATGAACCAGACCAGACTTTGCGACTAATGACGTGAATCCTTCAACATTCCTCTTCCTGTACTAGTTCTCCCTGATTTAGAGCCTCATACCTATATATAGCCATTATCTGTGCAGCAGCCTTTCTCTCTGCTATATTCTCTATAATGCTCTGCACAGACCTAACTACCAAAGGAATCAGACATGGTAGGAGAAGGCACAGCATCAAAATTAGCATGACTCCACCTACCAATGCCTTAAGTCCTCCAAACTGCTCATACCAATTACCAAACCAACTACTTGGATTATACCCTTTCCATACCTGGGTAGGCACATGCGCTAGTTTAACCATATGGCTAGTAAGATCAGCTATTGCTTGCCCTTCATCATCTATTTGAAGACAGCAATTGCTTAGGTTAAACTTCCCACATACACCTCCCTCTACTGCCAATAGATAATCCAAGGCTAATCTATTTTGGTAAACGGCTGTCCTCATCCTAGTATTATGTTTCGCTAGGAGATTGAGCGCTTGTGATGTCTCATTGGTAATTATCTCAACCACTGCCTGTAACCTTATAATGCGGTTGAGCATATATATTGGGGTTCTATAACCGAAAGTACCATCTTCTGCCCAAGTGGCTGGCCCATAATAATCTATGATACGCTGGGGAGGCCATTCATTATCTTCCCAGGTACCTATCTCTAGGGGTCCCCTTTTCTTCCTATGATTCACATCATATACTTTAACTCCCAAAGTCTCTCCTGTTTCAATAGGCAACAAGAAGAAGGATGGTTTGAGCATACCTAACACACATGCCCCTTCCCAGTCCTTTGGTAACTCCGAATAGGCCTTCTTAACACAGATCCAGTACAAATTTGCTGGGGATTTCCAACTAGATGTGATAGATAGATCAAACCACACGTCCTTTAAATTGGCATACTTTGCGAACGGGTTAGGTGGTTCTGAGACATTTGAAGCCGACCACCAGGTTGTATTCTTTGTATTATCATCATGAGCTTTTTGCCCTAGACAAGTCAATTCTCCTACAGATGTATTAAACATTATTCCTTTCCTTGCTATGCAAACATAACTTATAATGGAGGTCTTTAATCGCCACTCAGATTTACCTCTAACACTCATTTGATAATCGGCTTGAGAAGATATTATTTGTTCAATTGTCTCAGAACCAGAATACATTACCTCCTTTGATTCCCAGGGCCATTGGTCTCCCATGTTAGTACCTCCACACACATAGCAGTTGGTCACATTAAGACTACCAGCAATACTCTCAGCTAGATCAATAAACAGGTTTTTAGCATTATGGGGGATCTTATTTTCTACACTCATCTCTTCATAAAAAGAATGGAAAACCTGATGAGTTTGGGATGCTACGGTATTGGTCTCTATCCCTATAAATAATATTGTCCCAGGATCCAAACCCGTCCCATATATCTGAAACCCAAATAAGTTTCCGAACCTATCTATAAACTGTTCAGGATTATTAATAAGTATATGGACTGGGTTACACTCCATAGACTTACAATATGGTTTGGTAGGCAACTTAGTAACAATCATATCCCTATCTACTGTCTGTCCCCAAGTTGCCCACCCCACACAAGACCAATATGGACAATAATTATAATCCCTATCTGGGCATTTTGGATTTACATACTTGTTTTTACTACTGGGACAAATATACTTATCATTGGACCCATACATTCTCTCCCACTTAAGATCCCCGCATACATTCCACGGTTTTCTACCACTTGATATCGCCTTACATGCATCAAATAGCAGAACACCCGAAGAATGTACGGTTTCTAATACTGTTTTATTTATTAGGGTCCCCTGTGGGTCTCCATTCCGGAGGGTCAACCAAATTGTACGGGGTTGATACTCTGGATTGAATCACTTAGGTTCTCCTACTCCTAAATGGCATACACTATAATCTATACCTAAGTATCTACACCTAGATACATATCCTTTACACTCATATTGTGAATGCCAAATAAGGGTCTGGGAAATATGATTACCTGTTTTAGTAGTCTTAATGCAAACCTCACAGCTAGGTGTGTCGGTACCTCTACCTTCCTGAATAATTAAAATCACAAAAATATACATTATCAAAAGCATTTCTTTTGACGTCTTCATCCTTATTCTTCTTCCGTGCGATGGCACCTCAGCTTCCAGGATGCAAGGGCTGCAAGGAATGGAGTTCTGCAGGTCCTCTCTTCCCTTCACAGAGGTCCCTTCAAGACACCCTGGCTATGTCACTGTCATGCCATAACTATGGTATCCTCTTACTTCCTGGTTCCACGGAGCCTAGCCACACCCCTTTATGACACGGTCTCCTTATTTAATCCGACTTCACCAGCTGATCGACGCTGGATTATTGAACTACGTTCCGTACTCACGAACCGGCTACAACTTCGTTGTGAAAGCCTTCTGTTACCAGACCGGACTGGAAGACACTTCAAGTTCCCTTCACCTCTCCTCATCCACGACTAAAGCTGAACTCTCTTCACTTATGATAACCGCCTCAGAGGAGATCTCGGGAACCAGTGTTCTATGTGCCGGAAGCTAAGTAGAACCTCTGTGATAAGCGTTACATCTCAAAGCCGTTATTTCCTGTCTCCAAAGTCCTTCTATAAAACAACCCAGTTACAGCTATCTTTAACTCATTCACTATACAAGTTAGCTGCATCTGTCTTGCTTCAGTTAAATGCTATGGAACAGCTATTGTAACTTCTTATCACCTAATTCGTTAATACTACTAAGAGACTCTTTCTGATTCAGTGTCTGCTAATTACTACCGTTTACTACTTAAAGCTACAGTGCCTGTAATTGTGGACTTCAGTTATCGTTTACTACTTAAAGCTACAGTGCCTGTAATTGTGGACTTCAGTTATCGTTTACTACTTAAAGCTACAGTGCCTGTAATTGTGGACTTCAGTTATCGTTTACTACTTAAAGCTACAGTGCCTCTAATTGTGGACTTCAGTTATCGTTTACTACTTAAAGCTACAGTGCCTGTAATTGTGGACTTCAGTTATCGTTTACTACTTAAAGCTACAGTGCCTGTAATTGTGGACTTCAGTTATCGTTTACTACTTAAAGCTACAGTGCCTGTAATTGTGGACTTCAGTTATCGTTTACTAATTAAAGCTACAGTACCTGTAAATTGGACTTAACGTCACAATATCTTCTACTTTTTATAATAAATATTCAAACTATAAGAAATCTGCAGTTGTGTTCCTTCATAACAAATGTTTAAACGTGACAGAATAATCCAGCCCTTGTAATGGATCCAGCAGATTTCGATTCTACGATAACTACGCTGAATCAAAGAGTTGATACACTAGCCCAAGGTGTGCAAGACCTGCAAGTTACTAACGAAAGAATTCTCACTTATGTCAGAGATTTACAAACTCATACTCCTCATTCTATTCTGCACTCGGCTAGCGATCCTGCTGTATGTAACCCTGAAAAGTTCTCTGGAGATCGTTCTAAATACAGGGAGTTCCTTAACTCTTGCAAACTATTAATTGCTTTGAAACCTAGATCTTATCCTACAGAAAGAACTAAGGTTTGTTTGGTTATTTCCTTTCTAAGAGGTGAACCTATGTCATGGGCCCATTCCTTTCTGGAAAACGATGACCCCATCTTAGACTCACTGGATGAATTTTTTGAAGCCATGTCTCTTCTCTATGAAGATCCTAACAAACAAGCAACAGCTGATTTAACAATCAGAACTCTACAGCAAAGACATAGACCCGTTGAAGATCACATTGCTGAATTTAAAAGATGGGCAGTAGAAACGCAATGGAATGACATCACATTGCGCAACCAATTTCGAATTGGTTTATCTGAAGCTGTAAAAGATGAACTATCTAGAACAGAACTCCCTACTACTTTGAACGCTCTAATTCACCTATCAATCAGCATTGACAGAAGATTAAGAGAAAGAAAGGCAGAAAAAGCCCTCTTACATTCTAAAGACCGAAAACCTTTCACTCCCTCAAAAGCTCCTGAAAAGACTTCCTTACCAAGCGAACCTATGGAAATAGGGGTAATAAGAAGTCCTCTCACTCCTGAAGAGAAGAACCGAAGACGTCAATTAAACCTATGCATGTATTGTGCTTCTCAAGATCATTTGGTTCCTGATTGTCCCTTATTGAAACGGACAAAGGGCGGTAGGCAAGCCTATGCCTCTGCTATCTTAAGTGCACTCCCTTCTACACCAACCACTCAGTTCACTCCTATATCTCTCATACTACAGTGGGATAAGGTGAGAATTATGACTGAAGCTATCATCGATTCTGGTGCAAATGGGGTATTCATCGATTCAACCTTTGTAACAAAGAATAAAATTCCTTGTGTTCGAAAAAACACTTCTGTTCCTATTAGAGTGATTGACGGCTCCCTTATCTCCTCGGGACCGATTCTTCATGAAACCATCCCTCTAAAGGTAACCACCAATCATATTCATACTGAATTTCTAGTATTTGATGTTATTCCATCACCTCTCTATCCCGTTATAATAGGGATCAACTGGTTAAGGAACCACAACCCTCAAATTTCTTGGTCTCCCTTCTCTCTCACCTTTAACTCCCATTATTGTAAAGAAACATGTTTACAACAAATTCCCATTCTTCAGATCTCCAAAGAACCAACTATACCTTCTTGTTATTCAGACTTTTCAGACGTATTCAGTAAAAAGGAAGCTGAAACGCTCCCACCTCATCGTTCCTACGATTGTCCTATAGACCTCATACCTGGTGCCCCAGTACCTTTTGGGCACATCTACCCTCTCTCTGAGTCTGAATTGCAAATTCTCAAAGAATATCTGGATGAAAACCTACAGAAAGGGTTCATTAGACCCTCTAGTTCACCTGCTGCCTCAAGTATGTTTTTTGTGAGAAACAAAGACCAGACTATACGTCCTATCATTGATTACAGAGCTTTAAACAAAATAACAGTTAAAAATCGTTATCCTCTTCCCCTCATCAATGAACTTATTGAACGATTAAAAACTGCTACCATCTACACTAAGCTTGACCTTCGCGGGGCATATAACCTCATCAGGATAAAGGCTAATGATGAATGGAAAACTGCTTTCCGAACAAGATATGGCCTCTTCGAATATCTGGTGATGCCTTTTGGCCTCTGCAACGCCCCTGCAACTTTTCAACATTTCATAAATGATATCTTTAGAGACCTATTGGACGTCTGTGTTATCATTTATTTAGATGATATTCTCATATACTCCAACACTCCTGATGAACATAGAAAACATGTCAGATGGGTGTTATCCAGACTCAGAACTCACAAACTATTCGCTAAACCCGAAAAATGTATTTTTCACGTCAATGAAATAACCTTCTTAGGTTATGTTATTTCCCCTCATTCAATAAGTATGGATAATTCAAAAGTCGATTGTATCATCAACTGGCCTGTTCCCTCTACAGTAAAAGAATTGCAGCGATTTCTAGGGTTCGCCAACTTCTACAGAAAATTTATTAAAAACTACTCTGAGATAGCTCACCCACTCAATCAACTTAACAGTAAAAAATATCCCTTCAATTGGAACGAGAAGGCTCAAACTGCCTTCAATGAATTAAAGAGAAAGTTTATAACAGCTCCTGTTCTTCAACTTCCAAATCCTTCATATCTTTATGTCCTTGAAACGGATGCTTCGGAAATTGCAATTGGAGCTGTCCTTTCTCAACATAAAACTCCTCAGGAACCTCTTCATCCAGTCGCCTTCTTCTCACGATCATTATCTCCTGCCGAAAATAATTATCCTATAGGGGAAAAAGAATTATTAAGTATCAAAGTGGCTTTAGAAACCTGGAGACACCTTCTTGAAGGTGCTCAGACCCCTTTAATCGTATATACTGACCATAAAAATCTTGAATATCTTCACTCCAATAAAACACTGTCTGCTCGACAAGTAAGATGGAATCTCTTTTTTTCCCGGTTCAATTTCCAAATCGTCTTTAGACCTGGGTCTAGAAACAAAAAGGCAGATGCCCTTTCCAGGATCCATAAAGACACTATATTTGAACCTCCTCTGCCTACAGTCATTGGAATCTTATCTTCTCTTATTGACAACATTAAAGATCTCAGTGAAGATGCTCTTGAACTTCCTAAATCAATTAAATTATCCAAGAAAAACGGTCTCTACTATTTTAAAGACCGGATTTATGTACCTCCCTCTTTCAGAATTAAAGTACTTGAATTTATTCATGATTCTCCTCTGGCAGGTCATCCAGGTATAAAAAAGACCCTTGAATTGTCTAAGAGATACTATTGGTGGCCTCATCAAGACCAAACTATTGAATCTTATGTCAAATCTTGTTCTATATGCCAAAGATCCAAACATGTCCATCATCAACCATTCGGTCAATTATTGAATTTACCGATTCCTGAACGGCCTTGGCAATCCATTTCTATGGACTTCTTGGTGGAACTACCTCCTTCTCACCATCATACCACCATTTTAGTGGTAGTAGACCGCTTCACGAAAATGTCTCATTTTATTCCTTTAAAGAAGTTACCCTCATCCTCTGAACTTTCAAAAATATTCCTTGACAACATAGTTAAACTTCATGGACTGCCAGACGAAATCATTTCAGACCGAGGAACTCAGTTTACCTCCAAATTCTGGAATGCATTATGTGCTACTCTTCATATCCAACGTAAACTATCATCTGCATATCACCCTCAAACAGATGGACAAACTGAAAGAGTCAACCAATGCTTAGAGCAATAGCTACGATGTTATTGTTCTCACTTACAAGACGATTGGATAACATGGTTACCCATGGCAGAATTCGCATACAATAACTCTTTTCATACCAGCAGCAAAATGACTCAATTTTTATCCAATTATGGATTTCATCCCTCCTCATTTCCTGCTCAGACAGTTTCTTCATCTAACCTCTCCGATTCGAATCAAATCTCTCATATGTCCTCTTTATTCAAGAAATTGCATGAAAATCTAGAATTGGCCTCCTCCAATCAAAAGAAGTTTTTTGATACAAAAAGACAACCTCCTCCCTCTTATGAAATCGGTGATCTTGTCTGGCTTTCCTCAAAGAACATCTCTACAAACCGTCCATCAAAGAAGTTAAGTTCCATTTTTCTTGGTCCTTTTCCGATAATATCGGTTATCAACCGTAATGTTGTTAAATTGAAGCTTCCACCTACTTTGAAACTACATCCTGTTTTTCATGTGTCCTTGCTAAAACCTCATCATCCTGACCCTTTCCATAGAAATGTCACTACTTCTCCTGATCCCATATTGGTCCAGGGTGAAGAAGAATACGAAATTCAAAGTATACTGGATTCAAGGATTCATCGTGGCTCTTTACAATACCTCATCAGATGGAAAGGATATGGAATTGATGAAGATACATGGGAAAACTCCTCTGTCGTTCATGCTGACAAATTGATTTCCAAATTTCACAAGCGTTACCCTTCTAAACCAAGTCAATAGCACCCAGAGGTTGCTCATTAAGGAGAGGGTACTGTCATGCCTTAACTATGGTATCCTCTTACTTCCTGGTTCCACGGAGCCTAGCCACACCCCTTTATGACACGGTCTCCTTATTTAATCCGACCGCACCAGCTGATCGACGCTGGATTATTGAACTACGTTCCGTACTCACGAACCGGCTACAACTTCGTTGTGAAAGCCTTCTGTTACCAGACCGGACTGGAAGACACTTCAAGTTCCCTTCACCTCTCCTCATCCACGACTAAAGCTGAACTCTCTTCACTTATGATAACCGCCTCAGAGGAGATCTCGGGAACCAGTGTTCTATGTGCCGGAAGCTAAGTAGAACCTCTGTGATAAGCGTTACATCTCAAAGCCGTTATTTCCTGTCTCCAAAGTCCTTCTATAAAACAACCCAGTTACAGCTATCTTTAACTCATTCACTATACAAGTTAGCTGCATCTGTCTTGCTTCAGTTAAATGCTATGGAACAGCTATTGTAACTTCTTATCACCTAATTCGTTAATACTACTAAGAGACTCTTTCTGATTCAGTGTCTGCTAATTACTACCGTTTACTACTTAAAGCTACAGTGCCTGTAATTGTGGACTTCAGTTATCGTTTACTACTTAAAGCTACAGTGCCTGTAATTGTGGACTTCAGTTATCGTTTACTACTTAAAGCTACAGTGCCTGTAATTGTGGACTTCAGTTATCGTTTACTACTTAAAGCTACAGTGCCTCTAATTGTGGACTTCAGTTATCGTTTACTACTTAAAGCTACAGTGCCTGTAATTGTGGACTTCAGTTATCGTTTACTACTTAAAGCTACAGTGCCTGTAATTGTGGACTTCAGTTATCGTTTACTACTTAAAGCTACAGTGCCTGTAATTGTGGACTTCAGTTATCGTTTACTAATTAAAGCTACAGTACCTGTAAATTGGACAATATCTTCTACTTTTTATAATAAATATTCAAACTATAAGAAATCTGCAGTTGTGTTCCTTCATAACAAATGTTAAACGTGACAGTCACGTGGGTAAGTGGTCAGGCTTTATTATGGCCGTCAAAACACTCACTTGCTGATCTCTTTAAACATACTTGAAATCCCGATATCTCCTCGTCACTCCGACTGAGTCGTGCGCTTTAACCGGATCTTGCAGGGATTCTCTGGATCTGGTGTAGCCTGCCAAGAATCTACTGCTGCTGGTTTAACCCTGGAGTGATGAATCCACGGAGTCACTTCAGCCACCTTTATAGTGGATAAACCCCAAGTTTCAGTTCAATTCGAATTGGTGGAATATTGCGAGCAAGTCCTGGTGGGTTGTTCTCTGCCCACACTCCTGGTATATTGAACAAGGATTCATCACTCTTAGGGTTTTGGCTAGTCAACACTGTATAAAGTCGCCACTCTTCTTCCTTTGGTACAGATATTGTCATTATACCTGAAGGTCCATTGAACTTTAGAGATGTTGTTCCATTAGGTAGAAACGTTATCTGTGCTTGTAATTTTGACAACAAATCACGTCCTAGCAGTTGGACTGGACATTCAGGCATATAAAGGAATTGATGTTTCACTACGTGGCCTCCCAATGTACAGAGTCGACTTTTAAGAACCGGTTTAGCAGCACTCCTTCCAGTTGCTCCTATTACGGTGATAGTTCTTCCAGATGGAGGAGCAACTAGGTCAGTCACCACCGAATGTTCAGCACCAGTATCGTTAATGAAAGCACTCCTTTTTCCCCCTATTGCTACATCGACCATAGGCTCCGCTCGGCCAAGGGGGATGGAGCCCGGTCGGTATCAATAGTCCTCCATGACTGTGTCCGCCAAACCTACAAAGTCCCTATCTTCTCTATCGCGGGGTCTCTGCGCTGCTGGGTAGTACCTATCTCCACTAACACTTCCTCTATTGTTACCACTATTCCCTCCAGGACCTCCTCTACCTCTCGCTCTGCCTCTATAATTATCATATCCTGCCCTAGGTCTGTCTCTCTCATACTGTTCCCTTTGTGGACACTCACTTCTCCAATGCCCTTCTTCCCTACAATACGCGCATTGATTCCTACTCAGGGGTTCCCTATTCCATTTACTCTCGCCTTTATCCGTTCCCCTATACACTTCCTTTTCCCTTCTATCTGCGCCTGCGATCGCTACCGCTAGCATATCTGCCTTTCTACGCATCTTACGCTCTTCCTCCTTCTTTGTCTCTGTTTCCCTATTCATGTATACCTTGTTTGCTACCTCCATTAGTTGGGTTATGGACATCCCTGCAAACCCTTCTAACTTTTGTAGCTTGCGCTTTATATCTCCATAGGCTTGGCTGACAAAGGCAGAGTTAAACATCCGGGAATTCTCAGGAGCCTCCGAATTAAAGGGGGTATACAAATGGTATGCCTCCAATAATCGGTCATAAAAGACACTGGGCGATTCATCACATTTCTGTAATACCTCAGCCGTCTTAGACATGTTAATCGCCTTCTTTCCTCCAGCTTTAATGCCAGCAATAATAGCGTCCCTATAAGCTTTTAAATGGACCATGTCTGCGCCATTGGCATTCCAATTTGGATCGGTGTTTGGATACTGGGCTGCGGCCCATGCTGCTGGGTTGGCCTGATTTTGTGTACGGGCCACTTCTTCCAGCGCTTTAATTGCCGCTTGATTTATCCTTGTCCTTTACTCATTATTAAATAATATCATCAACAATTGCTGGCAAACAGCCCAAGTGGGATTGTGTGTCTGGACTATTGAGGTAAACAAATCCATCATGGCTTGAGGCTTTTCGGTGTAAGAGGAGTTATGGGTTTTCCAATTAAAGAGATCGGTGGTTGTAAAAGGGACATAGACGAAGACTGGATCAGCATATTGTATCTGGCCATCACCGTTAATGTGTGTCAGGCCAGGAGTCAATCGAAGAGGCATCTGATAATGTCGGGGTTGTAGGGTACCAGTCATTTGTCGGGTTAGTATGGGGCTTCGTTGGGATGTGTCAGTTAGAGGTTCCGGTCGAGGGGTAGTAAGACAAGGGGATGGGGAAGCTTTACTAAGGGGAAGGTTGGTGAGTAGAATATTCCGGGCCGGGCTAAGAGGACCCTGACCGGAAACTAGATATGGCGCCAAATCTGGGTATGTGGAGTTAACGGAGGTAGGTACCGGAAGGGGAGGGTTTGAAACAAGAGGGCTGGGCTCTGAGCTAGAGGAGGGAGTAGGTGAGAACAACGGGGCAAGGGGAGAAGCGTTTCCAACAACACCTCCTCTTCCTCTTCCGGTGTAAGGGGGCGGCATGGGGAACTCAGACTCAGGGGGCGTGTCCAAAATGGGCGTGATTACGGCCTTAGTGGACAAGTGAGTCCTGGCCACCATGAGGCGACATTGTTCCTCGTGGCATACTCTGATCCATTTTGGCGAGTCATTTACGGCCTTCCTCCAACAATCAATATATGGAAACTGGCCGTAAAGTTCAGGCCTACCTGATACAGCCACGTGTACACGCTGTACCAGATTAGGATCCAAACTGCCACGTGGTGGCCATGTGGCAACCAAAGTAGGCCATTCCCTACTACACAAAGTAGTCAGGCGTGCTGGAGACATCTTTACCCCAAAATCACATGCAGTATATCCCTTTTTAAAGTTTTTTATCATACATCCTAAGGGATCCAAAATCGTCGAATCTGACCCACCCATACTTAACAATGGAGCGTCGTCTCCAACAGAAACTAAACACACACTCTTCCAACGGTCACACCCGTTCCCTCGGCAACAGCACCACGTGGTACAGTTACTAAGCGAAACGCACACAACAAAACACTCAGGGAATTCCCGTACACACAGCTGTTACACCAGTCACTAAGTAACTAATACTGTGCCCTTTGGCGAAACTATACGATCACCCACGCTATAATTCCCTATATCTGAATTACCCGTCTATAACATACCCCAGTAACATCGTCTTTACAAACAGTAGTTATAGTACGGTTAGCATTGGTTAGAGTACAATTTAAAGTCACAGTTCAATTAGTAGTGGTTATGGTGTTAAACATACAACATAGACAACAATTATTAGTACTTATTTACAGTGTCAGTAATTATACATGGTTATGGTACCGTGCGCTATAATACAGTTACACACTATTCACACTCTCGCTAGACGGCAGAGCTCACGCTATCTAGCAAGATATACACGCTACTACAACAATCTTTAGCACATTTACAATTCCCAACTAATCTACTGGCCAGTACCTTGATGGACTACCTAAAACTATCTACATACGTTTTGGTTAGCCACACTGCCCAAGCACCACATATAGCGAACTAGAGGGCGGAATTTACAACAGTACCCTCTTAGTCTATCTACTCTATCAATAGTCTAGTGGGTTCCAAATTTACACGCCTTCCCACTTAGCCAAGATAGGTTGAGATCTAGCGAACCGAATTTACACAGGCGCCGCTTAGTCTCCCGGTCCCTCCGACCTAGCGAACAAAATATACACCCTAGAACGCTAGTCTAGACAAGACACCGGTGTCCGGCTAGGGCTATTTACACCAGAACCCCGCCTGACTCCAAACCAAAATTAAACGGGCTGACTACAGGGCGTTTAATTGAGCGGTGCGCCTTCGCTCCTTCCCTCCACTGGAGGGGGCAGATTCCAAATAACCCCTTATGGGCCTACTGCACAATCGGTATCCAATACCCCTAGTGGGTCCGCCATCTAAAACAGCGGTCGTCTTACCTCCTCATTCCTGAACCTGAGTTCACACTCATCGACGGGGACACCCAAGCACTTACTACGTAGAGGCCGATGATCTCCTGGACAACAGACCAGTGGCGCCGAGACGAAGGGAGGTCCACGCAGATGTTCAGGGGTGCAGCCGTAGAGAATGTGGGCTAAGATAGACCGTCTCACGCCTCTACTTCTCAGCTACCGTTGAATTTCCCGGCCAATGAACTTCCCGGCCAATGCACCAAATGATACCGGAGAAACTGACGGAAGCCAAGCACAGAGAGATGGACACAGGTTTCTTCAGGAAGGAAGAGATTCTTTATTCGATTCACCGAACGGGACTCAGAGGGACTAATTTCACCAAAATACAACAAGATCTGAGCCCCGGACAATAGTGTAGGCTCCTTATATAGGCATGTAACTCCTCCCATAATAAGCTCCACCCACACATACTCTTACCCAATCAATCGAACAAGAACTAACTTCCTGTTTGACCACATGGCTTGCCCAGCACAATGGAGGAGGGGAATACTACATCCGGTATTCTCGCACATGCTCCGTACACTACTGATTGTATCTTTTCCACGTGCAACCAACCGACCGATACACCAGTATATGCACGTACACATGCCACGTGGTAATCTCGGCCTACTAAATTTATTTTTACCGAGATTCCACCACAGTATGTCGTCCAAGTACACGATTACAAATGTGTGAATAAAGTCTCTTAAGACGTCATTAATATATTCTTGAAATACTGCTGGGGCATTGCAAAGACCAAATGGCATAACAGTATACTCATAATGACCAGATCTAGTGTTGAATGCCGTCTTCCATTCGTGGTCTTTCTTAATACGTATTAAATTGTATGCACCTCTAAGGTCCAATTTAGTGAATACAGTAGCATGTTTCAGCATGTCAAACAATTCTGTGATTAAAGGTATAGGGTATGCATTTTTGATAGTGCTTTGTCAGTAGGTTAATGCATCAAAAACCCCACTTTAGACCTATCAGTGGGAAAGGAATGTGGATACATCTCAAAGTGGAATTCTATTTGATTAATGAAACCACTGCATGTCTTAGCCTCCCCTCCATACCTGGGAGGGGGTGTTAAATGGGGCGAAGTATTAGGCATAGTGGATACTTCGGGAAGAAGAGGTGTAGGAGGGTTAGGTGTGGTTGCAGGAATAGTTCTAGACAAGAGCGTCTAGAGAGCCTGAGCTATCTGATCCATACGGTGGTCCTGCTCTACAAACCTAGCCTCATGAGAAGCTATTTGCTGAGCTAAATCTGCGGGGTCCATGGCCTTATCGTAATGCAACGAAAATATACCCCAACTCGCAGGATTCAACTCAACAAAAGACAACACAGAGGAGAGATACGTCAACCGGACCTTAGAATGGCCGGACTCAACGTATATGAGAGGAGACAGAGTCAGGAATGATCCGAGGTTAAGGGAACAAAGAGACAGCGTAAACTAGGACTAGCCGGGGTCTGGTACACAGTAAACAGCAAGCCGGCAAGCAGAACAGGTAAGGATAAAGAGATAACGTAGTCAGAAACAAAGACATGGTCAATACGAAGGAACACAACTGAAAACAACAAGCGCTAAAGGGAACTGCAACAGAAACCACGATAGGGCAAGGACTAAGGGAAAAAGGTGAGTATAAGTACCTTCTAAATTAATGTGATTGGCTCCTGTCATATCCACACCCCCAAAAGGTAAGTGTATGGGGAGTGTGGCATGACAGGGGCCAATGGGAGCCTTTTGGCAATTTAGGCTCCCACTGTTTCTTTAAGAGCGCGCCCGAGACCCGTGGCGCGCTCTTAGATTCAGACGGGACACGTGACCGCTTCTCACGGTCACTGCCCGCCTTCCTGTTGCAGCCGTCGGATGAGCCGCGAGCGGCTCGTGCAGCAGCAGGAACGCGCGCGGCTCGAAGAGAGGACCGCGGCCGGCCCCTGGATAAGGTAAGTAACGCTACAGTCTGCCTGTGTGTGTGACACTGTCTGTGCGTGACTGTGTGTGACTGTGTGTGTGTGTGACTGTCTGCCTGTGTGTGTGACTGTCTGCCTGTGTGTGTGACGGTCTGCCTGTGTGTGTGACGGTCTGCCTGTGTGTGTGACGGTCTGCCTATGTGTGTGACGGTCTGCCTGTGTGTGTGACGGTCTGCGTGCGTGATGTTTGCCTCAGTGTCAGTGACTGTCTGCCTGTCTCGGTATGTGTGGATGTTTGCCTCGGTGTCAGTGACTGTCTGCCTTTGTGTATGTGCATCTGCTAGTGAGTGAGCGAGCATCTGTGTGTGTGTGTGTGTGTGCGCGCGCATCTGCTAGTGAGGGAGCCTCTGTGTGTGTGTGCGCCTGCTAGTGAGTTTGTGTGTGTCAGTGAGCTTGTCTGTAGTGAATCTGTGTGTTAGAGAGCTCTTCTGTAGGGAGCATGTGTGTGTCAATGGGCTTGTCTGTAGTGAGCATGTGTGTGTGACAGTGAGCTTGTCTGTAGTAAGCTTGTGTGTGTATCAGAGTTTGTCTGTACTAAATTTGTGTGTGTGCCAGTAACCTTGTCTGTGTGTGTCATTGAGAGTGTCTGTCAATGAGCCTATTTGTGTGCATCAGTAAGATTGTCTGTGTCTGCATGTGCATATGCTTTACTGTATAATTTAATTACCCTGAAAGAACTAATATTTTGAATTAGAAGAAGATATGTATCAAAATACATATATATATATAAATATATATATATATATATATATATATATATATATATAAAATATATAAATAAAAGCTGTTGTACCTTGCACTCAGGCTTCAAAGTTGTGTGACCAGGTGCATTACCAGGGCTCCAGTATCCAGGCAATTGAAACAGTTGCCTGTACTCTCAGATTTCCTTAAAACGTAACTTTTATTGAAATTTTTAAGAGAAGATCAACGTTTCAGTCCCTCTTGTGGACTTTCATCATGATCCTGATGAAAGTCCATAAGAGGGGATGAAACGTTGATCTTCTCTTAAATATTTCAATAAAAGTTACGTTTTAAGGAAATACGAGAGTGCAGCCAACTATTTCAATTGCCTATATATATATATATATATATATATATATTATATATACACACACACACACATATGTATTAAGGCCGTTTGGCCTGTATTTGTGGGAGGGGCTTAAATTAATTCACTCCCCTATATAAGGGGTTGAATGACATACAACAATTCACATAGCAAGCACTATATCAACATCTGGTATAAATACATTGTAACAAACCACCTATTTTACAGGTAGGGCTGTCACAGATCTTGCAGTAACCACCGCCTTCTAGGGTATATAAAGTCCAGGACACAGTCAGCTCGATTTTCCTTTTTCTTTATTCAGTAAGAAAACAGGTGCTTTAAATAAAAAACAAACAAAATCCCTTGCTCTTACTTGAGCTCTTACTAGACAGGAAATTGCTATCTGCAATTGGGTGGCTTTCCCACTTACCAATTTCTAAACAAAAGAAATGTCTTTGCAATGAACACAGTTGTCATTCACTCTCCTAGCTGTCTTTTTCTCCCTCCCCTGCAGCAGGCTGCCCTCTTCATTTTAAAGGCCTGTCTACTAATTGACTAGCTACAGGTGAGTGTCAATTAGTTAACTCTTAAGTCAAATCTAAATTGTGGTTTGTTACACAGCAACTAGTGCTGTTGGAGCATTGGCCCATCCTACTCTCCAAATACTCTGCCCCAGGGATCCATACCATGTTTTGCAGAACCTCAGCAATGTAGATTGCAAACGCTAACATCTTTCCTGGGGCATTTAACTGAAAATTCTCAGGTCGCAGTTCAGGCAAATCAGGCCTGATGTATCTTCCATCAACCACAATGCCACTTTTACGCTCACATATCCTCCCCCCCAGCTCATACCTATTGGTTTGAGCGACCATGGAAATCAGAGAGTGTACCCTCGACAGCCCATCAGCATTACCCTGTCGCAGACCAGCCCTGTGTTCCACAGTGAAATTAAAAGATTGTAAACTCAAAAACCACCTGGTTACTCTGGAGTTATTTTCTTTGTTCTGATACATCCATGTCAGAGGTGCATGGCCCGTTATCAAGCGGAACTTTCTGCCCAGCAGGTAGTATTTTAGAGAGTCTAATGCCCACTTAATAGCAAGACACTCTTTCTCAACAATAGAGTAGTTCTTCTCGTGCGGGTTTAACTTCCTGCTCAAATAAAATATAGGGTGTTCTTCACCCTGGTATTCCTGTGAAAGAACAGCCCCCAAGCCAATATCAGAAGCATCTGTCTGAACTATAAAGTCCCTGGAAAAATCTGGGGTCACCAAGACAGGGTGGCTACAGATAGCTTCCTTCAAACTCTTAAAAGACTCTTCCGCCTCAGGGCACCACTTAACTATGACCGGGGATTTGGCTTTAATAAGGTCTGTTAGAGGTGCAGCCATGGTAGCAAAATCTGGGATGAACCGCCTATAATATCCAATCAAACCCAGAAATGCCTTTACTTGTTTCTTTGTAAGGGGCTGTGGCCATTTTTGTATGGCTTCTACTTTGGCTTCCTGTGGTTTAACCAAACCCCTCCCAATAGAATAACCTAAGTACTTTGCTTCCTCTAAACCAATTGTACACTTGGAAGGGTTGGCAGTTAAGCCCGCTGAGCGGACAGCATCAAGCACCGCTTGAACTTTGGGAAGGTGGGATTCCCAGTCTGTACTGTGGATGACGACATCGTCCAAATATGCTGCAGCATAACGAACATGAGGTCTAAGAATTCTGTCCATCATTCGTTGGAATGTGGCAGGTGCCCCATGTAACCCAAATGGCAATACAGTGTACTGAAATAGGCCACTGGGTGTTGAAAAGGCTGTCTTTTCTTTGGCTCTTTCGGTGAGAGGGACCTGCCAGTAACCCTTGGTTAAGTCCAAGGTTGTTAGATAACGAGCTTTACCCAGTCTTTCTATTAACTCATCAACTCTGGGCATTGGGTAGGCATCAAATTTTGAGATGGCATTTAACTTGCGGTAGTCATTACAGAACCTCCATGTGCCATCAGGTTTTGGCACCAATACAATAGGGCTACTCCAGTTACTCTGGGATTCTTCAATGACTCCAAGTTTTAACATGCTCTCAACTTCTAAGTTTATAACCTCCCTCCGGGCCTCAGGAATTCTATAGGGCTTGAGATTAACTCTTTTCCCCGGTTCGGTTATTATATCATGTTTGATCACTTTAGTCTTTCCTGGAACTACCGAGAAAACATCCCTATTTCTTCTGATGAAATCTCTGACCTCTTGCTTTTGATGCACAGACAGAGTCTCAGATACGTTCACCTCTGGCTCTGCTATAGGGGGGTCTGTAGGTTTTAAAGCAATCAGGATCTCCCTGTCCTTCCATGGCTTTAACAGATTTATATGATACAACTGTTCAGGCTTTCTTCTCCCTGGTTGTCTGACTTTATAATTGACATCACTCACTTTTTCTATTATTTCATAGGGTCCATGCCAAGTCGCAAGGAACTTATTCTCCACAGTAGGGACCAGAACCAATACCCTGTCTCCAGGTTGGAACACTCTGACTCTAGCATTTCGGTTATAGCTGCTTTTCTGAGCCTGCTGGGCTTCTAGCATGTGTTCCCTGACAATAGGCATGATGGTGGCCATTCTATCCTGCATTTGAGCTATATGCTCAATTACACTCCTGTGGGGAGTAGTCTCCTGTTCCCAGGTCTCCTTAGCAATATCTAATATTCCCCTGGGATGTCTTCCGTATAACAATTCAAAAGGAGAGAAGCCCGTGGAGGCCTGTGGAACTTCCCTAATGGAAAACAGTAGATATGGCAATAAAAAATCCCAGTTCCTTCCATCTGCATCAATTACCTTGCGTAGCATACTCTTAAGGGTTTTGTTGAACCTCTCTACTAAACCATCAGTCTGTGGGTGATATACTGAGGTCTTAAGATGATTAACCTGTAAGAGCCTGCACAACTCTTTTGTGACTCTGGACATGAACGGGGTCCCCTGATCTGTCAGGATTTCTTTAGGGATACCCACCCTACTGAACATCAACATAAGTTCCTTAGCTATTACCTTTGAAGAGGTATTACGCAAGGGAATGGCCTCAGGGTAGCGAGTTGCATAGTCCAAGATGACTAATATATATTGGTGTCCCCTAGCAGACCTTACCAGTGGCCCCACTAAGTCCATAGCGATCCTTTCAAAAGGCACATCAATTATGGGTAAGGGTACAAGTGGACTACGAAAAGTCTTGAAAGGAGCCCTGTACTGGCACTCGGGGCACGAAGAGCAATAGTTTGTAATAGCAGTAAACACTCCAGGCCAGTAAAACCTTCTAAGGACTCTCTCTCTAGTCTTTTCGACTCCCAAATGTCCCCCTAATACGTGGCTGTGAGCCAACTTTAGTACTATATTTTGGTAAGTCTGAGGAACCAACAGCTGCTTAATGACGTCTGAATCCCTTTTTTCTACACGGTACAATAGGTCGTTTTGTACTTCAAAATAGGGGAACGGTAGGGCTTCTCCTGGCTGATTAGCAACCCCGTTCACAACTTTAATATCATTTCTAGCTGTCACTAAAGTGGGATCTTCCCACTGAGCACTTTTAAAATTACCTGGACTAATTCCAATATCAATTAGGTCCTTATCCTTGTCTGTAGTATTGGTAGACTCCTCACTATGTGGGGATATTTATGGGATAATAATGTAAACAGATGAGAAATTGCCCACGATTTTCAATTCTCAGATCCTTAATCGTTATCGTGTTAAATGAAATGTATAACCATATACCGGTAATTAAAAATCACAAATTGTTATAAAAATAGATATTTATTTCTTAACAATTTAAATAATAATGATGAGTAACATGCATGATAATAATCAATGGAATTCGAGTATAACAATATGCAATACAATATGGCAATAATCAATGAATATTCAGTATAAAACAATATATGCAATACAATAGGCCATTTACTTCCTGGTTAATATAAACGCCTCTACAGCACTTAGCTGTCAGGACAATTTATGATAGGCTTTACAGGGAGAAAGAATGTGAGTTTCACACTGAGCTGCAGTGTAGGGCAATAGAACTTAGCTAGCAGTTAGAAATAACCCTTTCAATGCTGGTTAAACCTCTTCTAGGGATTTAAGATCTATTCCTATGTAATATTAAATAAAAATAATATTTAAATAGTCAATAACCATTTCCTTGATTTTATCAAATGAGAGAAACCTACTATGTTATATTAGCTGATATTTTAATTAATTTGTCTAAATAGATATTTTATCTTATTTTAGAGCCAATCAATACAGCTGGATAAATGGTCATGATATGCTAACGTGATATTAATCACACAAATACATTAATGGCTATATTAATCCCAGCTGCAGATAGGATGCTATAACCATATATATATTCTTTAATAATTACGATTTCTAAATATGAAATCAAACATGATTTATCCAGTCATGTATCATGCTATTAATTTTAATTAATTTTAATTAATTAATTAAATGTCTGTATATTTACCAGTTAAGTAGATATTTTCTCATCAGATATCCTCAGGTAGCTAAATGTCATAGATCTCTTTCTCTCCATGGAGTGTGAGAGTTTCTTGGTTACTCTGGTCGCCCGATTCTGCC
The DNA here is from genome assembly GCF_036172605.1 of Pelobates fuscus. Lineage (NCBI taxonomy): Eukaryota > Metazoa > Chordata > Amphibia > Anura > Pelobatidae > Pelobates > Pelobates fuscus. The sequence goes on along the minus strand of NC_086321.1, from coordinate 284,976,347 downwards.
TGGATCTCTCTGAATCCCCAGAGTGTCGTAATGTCTCTCTCTTCAATCTTTGAATCTTCGAATCTCCCTCTCTTCCCTTGTCTTAACTTTTTAAAGGGAAAAATTCCTTAGGTGATAGCCAATCACAAATGTGGGGTGTGGTTGCCTTCTAGGTAATCATTTTCGTATTTGAGCTCTAGATGGTAGTATTGTTCCACTAGACATACCTATCCAGGAAAGAGTTAACTTTTCCTGGTGGCTATTTTTGACGTCATTTACGTTATCTTTATGTATCCAATAACTTATTTTATCTGTCAGATCACACAGTTTTTCTCAGTTTTGTCCAGACTATGCGTCTGCAAATTCTGCTATAATTCCTAAAATTGATAGCTTGTGAACTAAGTTTCACCTTAAACTATAATGGGACGTTGTACAATATCGAAAGTAAAATTTAATTATTTAATTTCTCTGTCACCTAAGTCTGGGAATAGAATTTATACAGTCTGTCCATCCCCCGTTCTCAATGTCTTATCTCTTTGTTGTTTATATACACATTCCATTCAGCTTGGGCAAAGCAGTCAGTCAAAGAGAAAGGATAGAAATGTTGTGTCTTTGTTAACTTGAGAATAACAAAATGGAGTCTGATCTGTTCAACAATGACTTCAGAATATACACTTTGTACTTCTATCATAGCACAAAATGTCTGCCGATATAAATACCCTGACATAACCCCCCTTTAGTGCCTGTCATAGCCAAATAATTTAGCTTATGAATAGGCACTATGGAAGTCACATGACATAGTGTGCAATCACATCATTTCTGACATAGGCTCATGCGTGGAATGAACATGTTTGTATATATTTGTACCTGTAAGTGTTTTGAACTTCATGCTTAGTACAATCAACCATAGTAACATCATTATCATAACACACCCAATAACAATCTTAACATGGATGAACCAGTCAACACGATCAATAAGGTCAGTATCTAACTCAGAGTATTTAAATGTGTCCACAGAAATGTTATCTTTCTTGATTGACATTTGGATAGTGTGGTTGGGCTTATGGTCCAGCAAGAACTTAAGATTAGGATCTAGAGGGATATCTAGATTCTGGAAGGGATCCACCATCTCAATAGCACTTTCGAGGATGTCAGTGTACACTGGGTATAGCGTAACGTCACCGATGGTGATACGAGAGTCGTGGGGAACCTTGATCAATGATACAGGTGCTGGTAAGGCAATTACTTTATTAGTCACCTGGTCCCTGCGAAAAACACTCATGTTTTTAAGACACGTGCTTACCAACCATTTATCTTTTACTAAGATAGCATGTACTAACGCATTACTGTCGGTTTTTGACATAGTCACTTGACATGTTTCAGAGCCATGTTTAAGGTACTCGATCCCACACAAAGCATTGGTAGAATCGTACACAAAAGGTTTTCCATCACATTGGAAATTATTGTCTTTGAATTTCTCACAGTCATTCAAAATGGGTATTGAATACCAATCTGGTATCCACGGTTGAAAAGCCAAAACATCTGGGGTTTGGACTTTTACATGGATATTTTCCTTCCATGTACCAACGTTGTAGATTGTTTTCATTTGAAAAATGTTTTTGGGAGTTACATATGGTATGGCCAATAAAAAGCAAATCTCCATACGTTCCGGATCAATTAAGAGAGGTATAGCGCTCCCCATCTCAAAGGCCAGATTTAATTGCATAGGCTCAATTGTTTCTCCATCCACATTGGCAAGCATCGCATGAACAATATCCTTGGATACAAAATACAGAGGTATGCGTCCCCCTGCCAATTCGATCATTCCAGTTTGCACTTCGTCGAGAAAAGCAAGTGTGTGGAACAATATTGGGTCATGCAGAAATAGAAGTTCACGCTTAAATAAGTCATGACTTTGGTGCAACTCAGTGGATTTGGCAATTAACTCCGAATGCAAATTTGTTGTAACAACTGTGTCTTCCACAATAGTTAACACGTCTTGGAGAAGTGTTCTTTGCTCTTTTATCACCTGATGAATATCGTTAATGTGTTGCTTTAGCGCATAGATTTCCATATCCAGCTTTTGGACAGTAATAGAGTTGGCTGCAGACATTCCAGTTGCGACAACTGCTCCGACAGTGGCACAACTAATGCAACAATTATAGCGGTGAGGAACCTTTTGGGTCGGTTGCTCATCGAAATAGAACTGGATACAAATGGTTTCCGGGCTTGCTCCAAGATGTTTCGCACACGGTCCTGTGCTCTTTGGAGGTGCATCTGGTACCAAGTCTGTAACTCAGGAAGCTGCATCGATGAAATGTTGTACGCCTTCTCGATGGAAATCTTGGGGTCCAAGCTGACGAACACACGTCGGGTAAGGATCCTCTTCTCTGTTAAGATGAACCCTGGTGTCTCTTGAATCAGGATGCCGGAGGATGGTCCCATCTCTGCGATCGGGTCGGTCCGTAGCTCTTGGCACAGGAGCAGTACGATCCAGAAACCCGCCACATCCTTCTTGGACATCTTTCGACAGTCACGGATCAGGAACTCGTTTCAGACTTATCTACTAATGATTCAAGGTTTGTTAAGTATACAAACTTATAACAGTATGACATCACTTGGCCTAGGACAACACATTATTACGATTCATCAACATATGTATTTTCTCTAATTCTATTTTTATAACTTCATCCTTTACTACATTTATTACTGACTCCTCAGCAATATGCCTATAGCAGTTACACTAGCTAGTAACCTGCTTAGAAATGTAGTTATTGGATGGCAAGGAAATGGTTAATGACATGAACGTACATGAGATCATGACACATCACAACATTTTACATCATACTATACCACGTGAATCAAGCATTCATCCAGGTTAGTCGTTCACCCTTCTGCATCTGAATCCACACCTATAATCCTTAATTGAGATTTAGGATGACAAGCACGCAACTGGTTAATGTGAACCCACTTTTCAATAAAATCACCATCCTTAGGAATTTTTATTTTGTACGCTACTGGGGAAATTTTGTCAATGATGACATATGGCCCTTTCCAAGAAGGTAAAAATTTATTTTCCTTGACTTGATTTCGCGCAAAATTATACAGATAGACTTGATCTGTTATCTCATATTCCTTTTTCGTGGTTTTTAAATCATAATAGGTCTTAACCCCTGTTGCTGCTTTCTCTAGATTCTTTTGGGCAAAAGCAAACGCATGTTGTAAATGCTTGCGCAAATCTTCAATATACTGATGCGTAGTGGCAGCATTGATCAAATTATGATCTGAAATACGATATAGCAAATGCTGTGGTAAAACCATCTTTCTTCCTGTCATCAATTCAAATGGTGACAATTTGGTAGCAGTGCTAGGTGTAGCTCTAATCGCCATTAAAACTAGGGGCAATTTAATGTCCCAGTCTTTACCAGACTCCTTAACATACTTCTTCAGAATATTAATGATAGACTGGTTATATCGCTCTACCCCCCCGCTAGACGCAGCGCGGTATGCAATATGTAGCTTTCGTTTAACACCTAGGATATTCCACATCTTAGCCATTATTTCGCTGGTAAAATGACTACCTCTGTCTGACTCAATTCTTTGAGGCAGACCGAACCTGGAAAAGACATGGTTAATCAACAAAGTGGCGCACACGGTACTCGTGTTCTCTTTCAAGGCAAACATTCTATCCACTTTGTGTACATACATGTAACGGTTAACATGTATTTGTTACCTCTTGAAGATCTTGTTACAGGACCTATAAAGTCAATTTGGATATCAGACCAGGGTAATGACACCCCCCTCTTCTGAAGTGGTGCACGATGGGTTGGACCATGGGGTTGATATTGCGGACAAATCAAGCATCCCTGACAGTATGTCTTAACATCTCTTAACATGTGTGGCCAATATGCATAATCACGCAATATCTCATATGTGATCTTATCACCACGATGCCCAGATGTAGGTGCATCATGTGCGTGTTGGAGCATTAACCCTCGGTATACAGTTGGGACTACCCATTGATGAATACCATGTTTAGAAGTTCTGACCAGCAACCCATCCAAGATACCAAATTGGACTTTATATCTCATCAAGATTCGTAAATCTTCATTATCTTTGCAATCCTCATCTGTGATGGGATTGGCAGTAGGGTCTTCTATATGTTTATAGAATATACTTATGACAGGATCGTCCTTCTGACTGGCAATCAGATCCTCACTAGGAGCGTCTTGACTCCATTGCACGACATTTAAGTCGGCATTATCTCTAGCCTGTCGTCTAGTTATGGCTTCAACGTGAATGGAACCCATAAGATCATCAATGTTTAGGGTTTCACCATTGATGGCTGCTTGTTTTGCCAGTGAATCGGCTAAGTCATTACCATCCTTGTCAATACCTTCTATCTTAGAATGGCCTTTGGTTTTCTTCCAATATATGGTTAAACCATGTTCCTTAACCAACTCATCAATTTTACAAAACAATTTCCCATGTTTAACAGGTTTGTTATTGCTTTTCAGCATTTGGTTACGTTTCCAGCTAGGCAGATATTCAACGAAACTGTTGCGAACATAGTTGGAATCAGTTATGATAACAAATTCTTTGATACTATATTCTATTGCCATTTGAATGGTCTTATATACTGCACAGAGTTCGGCTATCTGACTGCTTTTGGGACCAATATTGTATCCTATAGATACATTGGGATAATCACTTATCCAGGCGATTCCGATACCTGCAACTAACTTCCGTTCAGCACCAGCGACGTGGTGATATGAACAACCATCAATGTATACCCACGGTAGTGGTCGACAGTATTCCTCGTCATAAACTTTATAAGGGGATAGCAATTGCTCTTCTAGGAAATCATCTCCGGTGTCATTATCATCCAGAGATGGAGCAGTACAATCATGTAATTCGGCTAAACCTTGGGCAACTGGGCTTCTCTTATTATGTTTATAACGGACTTCTAACGGCCATCCCTGTAAGGATAGAGTCCATGCAGTAATCCGACTGTTAGAGAGATTACCGTCTCTAATTCTTTCACTCTGCATATACTGTAGAGGTTGGTGAGCTGTTTCTACAATTATTTTCTCACCTTGGATATAGCTACGAAAATTTTGTAGTGCCCAGACAGTCGACAATAACGCCTTCTCACACGTGTTGAATTTAACTTCAACAGGTGACAAAGTCTTGCTAGCATATGCAATAACTTTGTTTAAACTGTCCTGCTTCTGATACAGAACAGCACTTATGCTTAAATCGGTATATCCTGTCTCCAGATAGAAGGGTTTACCCCCCTCTGGGTATGCTAAACAGGGTGCCTGAGTGAGCTTCCTCCTCAGTTCACTTACCGCTAGGTCCTGAGGCTCCCCCCAGTTCCAGGTAGTTTCCTTTTTAAGCAGGTGTAAGAGTGGTTTCGTTATTTCTGCATAGTTATCTATAAACTTACGGGAGTAGTTAGTCATACCAAGGAACGATCTTAATTCCCTGATGTTTGAAGGTGTTTTAGCCTTCAGTACGGCTTCAACCTTCTTCCTCTGGGGATTTAATCCTTCAGAGGTTACCTCATGTCCAAGGAAATTGACATGGGTGCGACACCATTGCGCCTTTTGTAAAGACAGTTTAATCCCTGCCTCTCTTAACTGAGTGAGAACATGTCTAATCTCTATGATATGCTTATCAAAGGAAGTGCTTTTCAGCAAGACATCGTCGACATATGATAACGTTCCTCTCTCGAGTGCGTCAGGCATAGCTTTATGCATGAACACAGCGAATTCATGACCAGAGTTTATGTAACCGAAAGGCATACGGGTCCAGGTATACTGCTGCTTTCCAAATGTGAAGGCCAATTTGTATTGGTCTTCATTATGGACTGGTACAGTCCAATATCCCTGCGCACAGTCAATGGCAGTGAATATTTTGGATCCCTGCATTTGTACCAAACATTGGTCTATGTATGGCACTGGCCAACCAGACATATAGACGCGTTTATTTAGCTGTCGTAAGTCAGCGCATAAACGCCATTGTCCATTAGGTTTCAGAATCCCCAAGATCAGATTATTATACGAACTGTGCACTGGACGTATAATGCCCCTTTCCTTTAAATTCTGAATGATGTCTTGTAGACCATCGTATGACGCTAATGGGAGTCTATATTGTTTGATAAATACAGGTGGTAAATTTGGGTCAGTTTGTATTCTGGCTACGTGGAGGTTAGTTAACCCACAGTCATAGGAATCTTTGGCAAAAATATCTTGGAATTCCAAAAGGATTTCCTTTAGCTGCTGTCGCTCAGCATCGTTGGAGCAACCGTCAGCTAAAGATATTTGCTCTTCTAGCCTTTCCTGAAATCCTGGAAAGATTTCAGGCTGGCCTATCTCATAAGCTTCTTCAAGCCTAGAAGTTAGGTCAGTTCGGTGTTGACTTACCTTTTCTCTTTGGTCGTGATACTCTTGTGATTCCTGCTCATTGAGCGGATGATCGAAGGTGATTGACGCTTCTTCGATTTTACACGAGCCGTCTTCGACGTTGAAGGGATATACAGATAGGATAGTAAATAATCCTTCTGGGGAGGAATGGAATATGTGATCGACAATTTCGTCCTCAGTTAAGTATTCTTCAGGGATGAGGCCTATAATTTGGTTTTGGAAACCAAATGTATAGTACTCAGCATCCAATGCTAGACCTAATAATGTTCCTTTTGGTAAAGTAACACTATTGGGTGTAACATTGTTAACCATTATACAGGTGGGATTCTTACCAATACTTACCATTGGTGTATGCGTTACCACCATCCCTAATTGTTGTATCCTGTTGGATAAACAGATTAGGGCATCAGGGTTTTCTAATCTCTGACCCTCCTTGACCTGTATGGGTAAAAGAAAATTACTTGTCCCTTGTGGAATGGTTATGTCATCAGGTACTTGGATACTTACCGCATATGGTAGTACTTGTCCTGATTTCCGGGCGTTTTCCTCATGTAGGTATCCACAAGGATTGCCTTTTAACCTTGTCCACAAGTTGGAATTAATCAGGTCAAGGTGTATGGCAAAGCGATGTATGACATCATTGCCAATGTAAACCTGATAGCGAGGTTCGTCTATCACTAGGAATAGATGTTTAACTGTCTTATTTCCGATGGAAATAGATAGTAAACATTTTGCTATCACATTGTGACTCTCTGATTCGCAATCCAGGTTCTGGATCCACCTGTCATGTGGGGAAGCGTACCTGATCATTTTAGGACTAGCGATCTGCTTTAACAGACCTCTGCTATTATAGCTGTTCTCACTCTGTAAGACCAGCTTTGCATTCCTATTTCTTCCTAAGTCATTTATCTGAATAGGAAAGAATAAGCTGTCATTAACCCTTTCAATTCTGGCAAGGAATTGAGCATGACCTGCCAGATCTACAGTTTCAACATAGTCCCTGTGGAGAGAAATGATTAAAACATCACCTTCCAGAGAGACATTCTGGATCCTCTCTGGAGCAATTCTTACGGAATGCTCATCTACAGGTGCGATTGCGTCATTCACCTGCAGGATAGTCACGTCAGGTGACTGACTATTCCTAAAATGTACCTCTATCGAGTCAGGTCTTTCCTCTATCACATGGCAGTTACGATCAGATTGTACATGTGATTTCTCATAGGTTATAGGAACCTTAGCTTGCGACCATACAATTCCATTCACACAGTCAATAATTGTGTTAAGTCTTCTGAGTATGTCTATACCCAGAATCAGTCGGTTATAGGGGAGATCTACCACTATCACCGGGTGTCTAAAGGTTTTGTTACCTATTTTAAACTTTAACCAAGTATTGCCAATAACATGAAGTGCATTTCCTCCAACACTCAACAGAGCATTGGGGAAATCTCTTAGCTTCGGCTTATCCGTTGCTAAGTTGTGGGGATATTTATGGGATAATAATAGTAAACAGATGAGAAATTGCCCACGATTTTCAATTCTCAGATCCTTAATCGTTATCGTGTTAAATGAAATGTATAACCATATACCGGTAATTAAAAATCACAAATTGTTATAAAAATAGATATTTATTTCTTAACAATTTAAATAATAATGATGAGTAACATGCATGATAATAATCAATGGAATTCGAGCATAACATGAATATGTAATACAATATGGCAATAATCAATGAATATTCAGTATAAAATCGTATATGCAGTACAATAGGCCATTTACTTCCTGGTTAATACAGCCTTGAATCTGCCAGCTGTCAAGACTGATTTACGACTTTCTTTACAGAGACAAAGAATGTGAAGTTTCAGCTGCAGAGATCGTAAAGAAACTTTCAGCTGGCAGTTTAGAAATAACCCTTTCAATGCTGGTTAAACCTCTTCTAGGGATTTAAGATCTACTCCTATGTAATATTAAATAAAAATAATATTTAAATAGTCATAGTCTTTAATCATTTCCTTGATTCATCCAATTAAGAGAAAATCTACATGTTTAATAAGCTGATATTTTATTAATTTGTCTAAACAGATATTTTATCTTATTTATAGCAAATCAACACAGCTGGATAATATCACGATATTCTAATATGTGATTAATCACATAAATACATTATTATTGTTTTTATCTGCAGAATAAAAAGCTTAATTATGTATTTCTTATTTAGCTAAGATTTCTAAATCGAAATCTGATCGTGAATTATTCAGTCATATATCATGCTATTAATTTTAATTAATTTTAATTAATTAATTAAATGCTAGTATATTTACCAGTTACGTAGATATTTTCTCATCAGATGTTCTCAGGTAGCTTAGTGTCATCGATCTCTTTCTCTGTATGGAGTGTGAGAGTTTCTTGGTTACTCTGATCACCCGATTCTGCCTGGACCTCTCTGAATCCCCAGAGTGTCGTAATGTCTCTCTCTTCAATCTTTGAATCTCCGAATTTCTGAATCTCCCTCTCTTCCCTTGTCTTAACTTTTTAAAGGGAAAAATTCCTTAGGTGATAGCCAATCACAAATGTGGGGTGTGGTTCCCTTCTAGGTAACCAATTTAATATTCAGACTCTAGATGGCAGTATTGTTCCACTACACATACCTATCCAGGAAAGAGTTAACTTTTCCTGGTGGCTATTTTTGACGTCATTTACGTTATCTTTATGATGGCTATTACTTATTTTATCTGTCAGATCAAGAGAATTTCTTCAGACTATGCGTCTGCAAATTCTGCTATAATTCCTAAAATTGATAGTTTGTGAACTAAGTTTCACCTTAAACTATAATGGGACGTTGTACAATATCGAAAGTAAAATTTAATTATTTAATCTCCTCTGTCACCTAAGTCTGGGAATAGAATTTATTATATTCCATTAGTAATTAGACAGTCTGTCTACCCCCATTCTCAATGTCTTATCTATTTGGTTTGGTTATATACACATTCCATTCAGCTTGGGCAAAGCAGTCAGTCAAAGAGAAAGGATAGAATTTTGTGTCTCTTTGTTAACTTGAAGATACAAAATGGAGTCTGGTCTGTTTAGCAATGACTTCAGAACATACACTTTGTATTTCTATCATAGCACAAAATGTCTGCCGATATAAATACCCTGACATAACCCCCCTTTAGTGCCTGTCATAGCCAAATAATTTAGCTTATGAATAGGCACTATGGAAGTCACAAGACATAGTGTGCAATCACATCATTTCTGACATAGGCTCATGCGTGGAATGAACATTTTCGTATGTTTTTGTACCTGTAAGTGTTTTGAACTTTATGCTTAGTACAATCAACCATAATATCATTATTATCATAATACACCCAATAACAATCTTAACATGGATGAACCAGTCAACACGATCAATAAGGTCAGTATCTAACTCAGAGTATTTAAATGTGTCCACAGAAATGTTATCTTTCTTGATTGACATTTGGATAGTGTGGTTGGGCTTATGGTCCAGCAAGAACTTTAGATTAGGATCTAGAGGGATATCTAGATTCTGGAAGGGATCCACCATCTCAATAGCACTTTCGAGGACATCAGTATACACTGGGTATAGCGTAACGTCACCGATGGTGATACGAGAGTCGTGGGGAACCTTGATCAATGATACAGTCGCTGGTAAGGCAATTACTTTATTAGTCACCTGGTCCCTGCGAAAAACACTCATGTTTTTAAGACACGTGCTTACCAACCATTTATCTTTTACTAAGATAGCATGTACTAACGCATTACTGTCGGTTTTTGACATAGTCACTTGACATGTTTCAGAGCCATGTTTAAGGTACTCGATTCCACACAAAGCATTGGTAGAATCGTACACAAAAGGTTTTCCATCACATTGGAAATTATTGTCTTTTAATTTCTCACAGTCATTCAAAATGGGTATTGAATACCAATCTGATATCCACGGTTGAAATGCCAAAACGTCTGGGGTTTGGACTTTTACATGGATATTTTCCTTCCATGTACCAACGTTGTAGATTGTTTTCATTTGAAAAATGTTTTTGGGAGTTACATATGGTATGGCCAATAAAAAGCAAATCTCCATACGTTCCGGGTCAATTAAGAGAGGTATAGCGCTCCCCATCTCAAAGGCCAGATTTAATTGCATGGGCTCAATTGTTTCTCCATCCACATTGGCGAGCATCGCATGAACAATATCCTTGGATACAAAATACAGAGGTATGCGTCCCCCTGCCAATTCGATCATTCCGGTTTGCACTTCGTCGAGAAAAGCAAGTGTGTGGAACAATATTGGGTCATGCAGAAATAGAAGTTCACGCTTAAATAAGTCATGACTTTGGTGCAACTCAGTGGATTTGGCAATTAACTCCGAATGCAAATTTGTTGTAACAACTGTGTCTTCCACAATAGTTAACACGTCTTGGAGAAGTGTTCTTTGCTCTTTTATCACCTGATGAATATCGTTAATGTGTTGTTTTAGCGCATAGATTTCCATATCCAGCTTTTGGACAGTAATAGAGTTGGCTGCAGACATTCCAGTTGCGACAACTGCACCAACAGTGGCACAAACTAATGCAACAATTATAGCGGTGAGGAACCTTTTGGGTCGGTTACTCATCGAAATAGAACTGGATACAAATGGTTTCCGGGCTTGCTCCAAGATGTTTCGCACGCGGTCTTGTGCTCTTTGGAGGTGCATCTGGTACCAAGTCTGTAACTCAGGAAGCTGCATCGATGAAATGTTGTACGCCTTCTCGATGGGAATCTTGGGGTCCAAGCTGACGAACACACGTCGGGTAAGGATCCTCTTCTCTGTCAAGATGAACCCTGGTGTCTCTTGAATCAGGATGCCGGAGGATGGTCCCATCTCTGCGATCGGGTCGGTCCGTAGCTCTTGGCACAGGAGCAGTACGATCCAGAAACACGCCACATCCTTTGGCCTAGGACAACGCATTATTACGATTCATCAACATATGTATTTTCTCTAATTCTATTTTTATAACTTCATCCCTCACTACATTTATTACTGACTCCTCAGCAATATGCCTATAGCAGTTACACTAGCTAGTAACCTGCTTAGAAATGTAGTTATTGGATGGCAAGGAAATGGTTAATGACATGAACATACATGAGATCATGGCACATCACAACATTTCACATCATACGATACCACGTGAATCAAGCATTCATCCAGGTTAGTCGTTCATCCTTCTGCATCTGAATCCACACCTATAATCCTTAATTGAGATTTAGGATGACAAGCACGCAACTGGTTAATGTGAACCCACTTTTCAATAAAATCACCATCCTTAGGAATTTTTATTTTGTACGCTACTGGGGAAATTTTGTCAATGATGACATATGGCCCTTTCCAAGAAGGTAAAAATTTATTTTCCTTGACTTGATTTCGCGCAAAATTATACAGATAGACTTGATCTGTTATCTCATATTCCTTTTTCGTGGTTTTTAAATCGTAATAGGTCTTAACCCCTGTCGCTGCTTTTTCTAGATTCTTTTGGGCAAAAGCAAACGCATGTTGTAAATGCTTGCGCAAATCGTCGATATACTGATGCGTAGTGGCAGCATTGATCAAATTATGATCCGAAGTACGATATAGTAAATGCTGTGGTAAAACCATCTTTCTTCCTGTCATCAATTCAAAAGGTGACAATTTGGTAGCAGTGCTAGATGTAGCTCTAATCGCCATTAAAACTAGGGGCAATTTAATGTCCCAGTCTTTACCAGACTCCTTAACGTACTTCTTCAGAATATTAACGATAGACTGGTTATATCGCTCTACCCCCCCGCTAGACGCAGCGCGGTATGCAATATGTAGCTTTCGTTTAACACCTAGAATATTCCACATCTTAGCCATTACTTCGCTGGTAAAATGACTACCTCTGTCTGACTCAATTCTTTGAGGCAGACCGAACCTGGAAAAGACATGGTTAATCAGCAAAGTGGCGCACACGGTACTCGTGTTCTCTCTACAAGGCAAACATTCTATCCACTTTGTGTACATACATGTAACGGTTAACATGTATTTGTTACCTCTTGAAGATCTTGTTACAGGACCTATAAAGTCAATTTGGATATCAGACCAGGGTAATGACACCCCCCTCTTCTGAAGTGGTGCACGATGGGTTGGACCATGGGGTTGATATTGCGGACAAATCAAGCATCCCTGACAGTATGTCTTAACATCTCTTAACATGTGTGGCCAATATGCATAATCACGCAATATCTCATATGTGATCTTATCACCACGATGCCCAGATGTAGGTGCATCATGTGCGTGTTGGAGCATTAACCCTCGGTATACAGTTGGGACTACCCATTGTTGAATACCATGTTTAGAAGTTCTGACCAGCAACCCATCCATGATACTAAATTGGACTTTATATCTCATTAAGATTCGTAAATCTTTATTATCTTTGCAATCCTCATCTAAGATGGGATTGGCAGTAGGGTCTTCTATATGTTTATAGAATATACCAATGACAGGATCGTTCTTCTGACTGGTAATCAGGTCCTCACTAGGAGCTTCTTGACTCCATTGCACGACATTTAAGTCGGCATTATCTCTAGCCTGTCGTCTAGTTATGGCTTCAACATGAATTGAACCCATAAGATCATTAATATTTAGGGTTTCACCATCGATGGCTGCTTGTTTTGCCAGTGAATCGGCTAAGTCATTACCATCCTTGTCAATACCTTCTATCTTAGAATGGCCTTTGGTTTTTTTCCAATATATGGTTAAACCATGTTCTTTAACCAACTCATCGATTTTACAAAACAATTTCCCATGTTTAACAGGTTTGTTATTGCTTTTCAGCATTTGGTTACGTTTCCAGCTAGGCAGATATTCAACGAAACTGTTACGAACATAGTTGGAATCAGTTATGATAACAAATTCTGTGATACTATATTCTATTGCCATTTGAATGGTCTTATATACTGCACAGAGTTCGGCTATCTGACTGCTTTTGGGACCAATACTGTATCCTATTGATTCATTGGGATAATCACCTATCCAGGCGATTCCGATACCTGCAACTAACTTCCGTTCAGCACCAGCGATGTGGTGATATGAACAACCATCAATGTATACCCACGGTAGTGGTCGACAGTATTCCTCGTCATAAACTTTATAAGGGGAAAGCAATTGCTCTTCTAGGAAGTCATCTCCGGTGTCATTATCATCCAGAGATGGAGCAGTACAGTCATGTAATTCTGCTAAACCTTGGGCAACTGGGCTTCTCTTATTATGTTTATAATGAACTTCTAACGGCCATCCCTGTAAGGATAGAGTCCATGCAGTAATGTGACTGTTAGAGAGATTACCGTCTCTAATTCTTTCACTCTGCAGATACTGTAGAGGTTGGTGAGCTGTTTCTACAATTATTTTCTCACCTTGGATATAGCTACGAAAATTTTGTAGTGCCCAGACAGTCGACAATAACGCCTTCTCACACGTGTTGAATTTAACTTCAACAGGTGACAAAGTCTTGCTAGCATATGCAATAACTTTGTTTAAACTGTCCTGCTTCTGATACAGAACAGCACTGATGCTTAAATCGGTATATCCTGTCTCCAGATAGAAGGGTTTACCCCCCTCTGGGTATGCTAAACAGGGTGCCTGAGTGAGCTTCCTCCTCAGTTCACTTACCGATAGGTCTTGAGGCTCCCCCCAGTTCCAGGTAGTTTCCTTTTTAAGCAGGTGTAAGAGTAGTTTCGTTATTTCTGCATAGTTATCTATGAACTTACGGGAGTAGTTAGTCATACCAAGGAACGATCTTAATTCCCTGATATTTGAAGGTGTTTTAGCCTTCAGTACGGCTTCAACCTTCTTCCTCTGGGGATTTAATCCTTCAGAGGTTACCTCATGTCCGAGGAAATTGACATGAGTGCGACACCATTGCGCCTTTTGTAAAGACAGTTTAATCCCTGCCTCTCTTAACTGAGTGAGAACATGTCTAATCTCTATGATATGCTTATCAAAGGAAGTGCTTTTCAGCAAGACATCGTCGACATATGATAACGTTCCTCTCTCGAGTGCGTCAGGCATAGCTTTATGCATGAACACAGCGAATTCATGACCAGAGTTTATGTAACCGAAAGGCATACGGGTCCAGGTATACTGCTGCTTTCCAAATGTGAAGGCCAATTTGTATTGGTCTTCATTATGGACTGGTACAGTCCAATATCCCTGTGCACAGTCAATGGCAGTGAATATTTTGGATCCCTGCATTTGTACCAAACATTGGTCTATGTATGGCACTGGCCAACCAGACATATAGACGCGTTTATTTAGCTGTCGTAAGTCAGCGCATAAACGCCATTGTCCATTAGGTTTCAGAATCCCCAAGATCGGATTATTATACGAACTGTGCACTGGACGTATAATGCCCCTTTCCTTTAAGTTCTGAATGATGTCTTGTAGACCATTGTATGACGCTAATGGTAGTCTATATTGTTTGATAAATACAGGTGGTAAATTTGGATCAGTTTGTATTCTGGATACGTGGAGGTTAGTTAACCCACAGTCGTAGGAATCTTTGGCAAAAATATCTTGGAATTCCAAAAGGATTTCCTTTAGCTGCTGTCGCTCAGCATCGTTGGAGCAACCGTCAGCTAAAGATATTTGCTCTTCTAGCCTTTCCTGAAATCCTGGAAAGATTTCAGGCTGGCCTATCTCATAAGCTTCTTCAAGCCTAGAAGTTAGGTCAGTTCGGTGTTGACTTACCTTTTCTCTTTGGTCGTGATACTCTTGTGATTCCTGCTCATTGAGCGGATGATCGAAGGTGATTGATGCTTCTTCGATTTTACACGAGCCGTCTTCGACGTTGAAGGGATATGCAGATAGGATAGTGAATAATCCTTCTGGGGAGGAGTGGAATATTTGATCGACAATTTCGTCCTCAGTTAAGTATTCTTCAGGGATGAGGCCTATAATTTGGTTTTGGAAACCAAATGTATAGTACTCAGCATCCAATGCTAGACCTAACAATGTTCCTTTTGGTAAAGTAACACTATTGGGTGTAACATTGTTGACCATTATACAGGTGGGATTCTTACCAATACTTACCATTGGTGTATGCGTTACCACCATCCCTAATTGTTGTATCCTGTTGGATAAACAGATTAGGGCATCAGAGTTTTCTAATCTCTGACCCTCCTTGACCTGTAGGGGTAAAAGAAAATTACTTGTCCCTTGTGGAATGGTTATGTCATCAGGTACTTGGATACTTACCGCATATGGGAGTATTTGTCCTGATTTCAGGGCGTTTTCCTCGTGTAGGTATCCACAAGGATTACCTTTTAACCTTGTCCACAAGTTGGAATTAATCAGATCAAGGTGTATGGCAAAGCGATGTATGACATCATTGCCAATGTAAACCTGATAGCGAGGTTCGTCTATCACTAGGAATAGATGTTTAACTGTCTTATTTCCGATGGAAATAGATAGTAAACATTTTGCTATCACATTGTGACTCTCTGATTCGCCATCCAGGTTCTGGATCCACCTGTCATGTGGGGAAGCGTACCTGATCATTTTAGGATTAGCGATCTGCTTTAACAGACTTCTGCTAATATAGCTGTTCTCACTCTGTAAGACCAGCTTTGCATTCCTATTTCTTCCTAAGTCATTTATCTGAATAGGAAAGAATAAGTTGTCATTAACCCTTTCAATTCTGGCAAGGAATTGAGCATGACCTGCCAGATCTACAGATTCAACATAGTCCCTGTGGAAAGAAATGGTTAAAACATCACCTTCCAGAGAGACATTCTGGATCCTCTCTGGAGCAATTCTTACGGAATGCTCATCTACAGGTGCGATTGCGTCATTCACCTGCAGGATAGTCACGTCAGGTGACTGACTATTCCTAAAATGTACCTCAATCGAGTCAAGTCTTTCTTCTATCACATGGCAGTTACGATCAGATTGTACATGTGATTTCTCATAGGTTATAGGAACCTTAGCTTGTGACCATACAATTCCATTCACACAGTCAATAATTGTGTTAAGTCTTCTGAGTATGTCTATACCCAGAATCAGTCGGTTATAGGGGAGATCTACCACTATCACCGGGTGTCTAAAGGTTTTGTTACCTATTTTAAACTTTAACCAGGTATTGCCAATAACATGAAGTGCATTCCCTCCAACACTCAACAGAGCATTGGGGAAATCTCTTAGCTTCGGCTTAACCGTTGCTAAGTCCATTACCTGCTGGAAGTAGGTATTGGATAAGATCGTGGCTTGTGAACCAGTATCTATTAACCCTTTAAAAGGCTGGGGTAGCGAATCCTGTATTTCTACAGACATGTAGTACCTTCCTTCATGTTCTTCTAATTCACATAAGAATTTAGAATGTGTCAACATATTACTTGTTTTCCATACATTACCGGTTACAGCAGTAGTTTCTACCTGTACTGAGGAATGCTCAGTCTTACCCACAGGCCCATCCTTTTTAGGAATATCTTGAACTGTCAAGCGGGAACTAGTGGTCGGCATCTCATCAGTTAACCCTTTCAGGGCTGGATCCTGGAAACTAGTGGTTGCTGGGGCTATTTTAGCCTTTGGCTGAAATGAAAAAACAGAGGAACACGTTGCGCCTCCTTCACCCGGAAGTGAAGTGACGGGATTGGCAATAGGTTTCCTAACACAACTATTGTTTATTTGACTGTTAGTACCTGGAAAGGAAACAGGGTTAGGCATTACATCTACTGACAACCTATCCTGTTTAGTCACTTTAGCTATATTTGTTGCGGCACTTGTTGTTGCTGTTGCAATTGAACAGGTGTCTCTGCAATTTGAGCTGTCCCTAAAAAAGGATTGATAGCAAAGGCTTTGTTAATCTTTGTTATTTGCTCCATTAATTTGCCCATCTGATCTGTCAATTGACCAACCTGACGACGCAAATTATTTCCCCCATTGCCGTTTTGTCTTTGCCCATTAGAATTTGGCTGGGATGGCTGAGACTGTTGGGAGTTATTGGAAGCAGATTGGTTGTTTCTGTTTCCATATCTCCTATTTCCCTGAGTATTCCTTCTCCATTGGGAATTGCCTTGGTTTTTATTAACCCAGGGGCGTTTATTCCCATTGGTATTGGATTTTTCAGAGTTATTGTCAGAGGAGTTTGCAGAATTGCTTCTGGCGTTTTCCTGTTTCTGAGGTTTTGGTGTTTTGAAAACCTCAGAATAGGTCCTCTTTTTCTGTTGGGTTTCTAAACCTAACTGAATTTTAGTCTCTAACACCATTTTATCACCAGGTTTCTTAACCTTTGGCTGATTTTCGTCATGTGCATGGTGTATGGTATACAATTTCATGCACTGACTGACTAGCCATTCTAATGGTAGCTTACAATCATAATCTCTTGCTAGATTCATTTGTATACTTACCGGCATGGCATGAAAATACAGATCTTTGAAGTCTGTGCTTTCATACCTGGGTTTTCTTTGGGCCACGGAGTATGCATTTTTAAGAATTACTAAAAATTCTCTGGGGCTTTGATCTGGGCGGCACTTTAAGTTATAAAGCGCCTTCTTTGCAGAAGCAACGGTTTTATACTTACCATATTCCATGATTATTTCATATTTCATCTTGGACCAGGACATTAACTGCATAGCTTGAAGACTTTCAAGATGAACACGGCACATTGAATCAAAGGTCCATGTAATGAACCATTTCTTTTGAATGTCATCATACATGCCCAATGAATTCATTGCTCTATCATAATTTTCCAGATGTTCAGATATGTTTCCTGAACCTCTAGAAAATTGTGGGACAGTTTCTCTAAGGAACTTAACAACCTTTGGCGATTCATAAACAGGCGTCGTTGATTTGCGACTTCTGTTTCTTTTTAAACGTCTATGCGATCTGTCTGCTGAAGAGGAATTAGACCCGTACAACAGTGCAGATGGCATACCAGTTACATGGCCTTCAGAGTGGACAGTGCAATCACTTTCACTCCCATCACTCTGAGCTTCTTGTTCACTGTCACAATTCTGATCAGCATCAGAATCCTGCCAGTGTACAGAACCATGTCTGTTTTCATTCCTATCATCTTGAACTGGACTCTCCCTCTCAAGTTTGGCCAAGACAGCTTTTTCAAACTGTTCTGCCCACGATTGCCAAGGTTGTTTGGCAATGCCAGGAGATGGAGAATTCTGTTTCACAGGTGATATTCCTGAATTACTCACCTCATTCCTTACAGACTGTTTTATGAAAACCTGGTCTGGTGTGGGAAAATCATGACAAGGAGGGGATTTATAGATAGTCTTTTCTTTCATTTTTGTGCAACTTTTTGGCACAGAATGATGACTACTAACCTCACTGCCTGATTTCAGACTCTCCTCTTCATATTTATCCAATTGCATTTTGAGCTGATTTATTTCCTGTGCATATTTATCCATCAAAGTTGTCATTTCTTTTTCATGATCAGCCTGACGGGTTTTATGCTCAGCAAGTAAATCTTGGAGTTTCCCATCTTGAATGCCAAATTGTTCACTGTACGTGTCCAGTTTGGTATTCAATACCTTGTTTTCATCTAACGCCTTAAGAAGTGCTGTCATAAAGAAAGGCCAGGAGTGTATTATGTGCCCCATCTTTTTCTCTATGTTCTTTTGTTCAGCAATTACTTTAAGTTGTTTCAGTATGTGTTCATCAGTCATAAGCGTCCGTTTAGCATCCCATTCTACGCTCTTTAACCAAACGTCATAGCTTAAATCATTTTTCATATGTGTATGAATATTGATTAAAGCATGTTTTCTTAAGTCTTCAATTATTTCAGTATTATCTGTTACAGATGTATCGCTGGCCATATTTTATACAGTGATTTAATCTCAATACAAAACTCTTTTCTATATTAAGATTAATTGCATGAATTACACAAATATTATTGTATATGGAATATAATTTCAACTTAAACGATCTCAGCGACAGTGCCTCCAATTTGTGGGGATATTTATGGGATAATAATAGTAAACAGATGAGAAATTGCCCACGATTTTCAATTCTCAGATCCTTAATCGTTATCGTGTTAAATGAAATGTATAACCATATACCGGTAATTAAAAATCACAAATTGTTATAAAAATAGATATTTATTTCTTAACAATTTAAATAATAATGATGAGTAACATGCATGATAATAATCAATGGAATTCGAGCATAACATGAATATGTAATACAATATGGCAATAATCAATGAATATTCAGTATAAAATCGTATATGCAGTACAATAGGCCATTTACTTCCTGGTTAATACAGCCTTGAATCTGCCAGCTGTCAAGACTGATTTACGACTTTCTTTACAGAGACAAAGAATGTGAAGTTTCAGCATGCAGAGATCGTAAAGAAACTTTCAGCTGGCAGTTTAGAAATAACCCTTTCAATGCTGGTTAAACCTCTTCTAGGGATTTAAGATCTACTCCTATGTAGTATTAAATAAAAATAATATTTAAATAGTCATAGTCTTTAATCATTTCCTTGATTCATCCAATTAAGAGAAAATCTACATGTTTAATAAGCTGATATTTTATTAATTTGTCTAAACAGATATTTTATCTTATTTATAGCAAATCAACACAGCTGGATAATATCACGATATTCTAATATGTGATTAATCACATAAATACATTATTATTGTTTTTATCTGCAGAATAAAAAGCTTAATTATGTATTTCTTATTTAGCTAAGATTTCTAAATCGAAATCTGATCGTGAATTATTCAGTCATATATCATGCTATTAATTTTAATTAATTTTAATTAATTAATTAAATGCTAGTATATTTACCAGTTACGTAGATATTTTCTCATCAGATGTTCTCAGGTAGCTTAGTGTCATCGATCTCTTTCTCTGTATGGAGTGTGAGAGTTTCTTGGTTACTCTGATCACCCGATTCTGCCTGGACCTCTCTGAATCCCCAGAGTGTCGTAATGTCTCTCTCTTCAATCTTTGAATCTCCGAATTTCTGAATCTCCCTCTCTTCCCTTGTCTTAACTTTTTAAAGGGAAAAATTCCTTAGGTGATAGCCAATCACAAATGTGGGGTGTGGTTCCCTTCTAGGTAACCAATTTAATATTCAGACTCTAGATGGCAGTATTGTTCCACTACACATACCTATCCAGGAAAGAGTTAACTTTTCCTGGTGGCTATTTTTGACGTCATTTACGTTATCTTTATGATGGCTATTACTTATTTTATCTGTCAGATCAAGAGAATTTCTTCAGACTATGCGTCTGCAAATTCTGCTATAATTCCTAAAATTGATAGTTTGTGAACTAAGTTTCACCTTAAACTATAATGGGACGTTGTACAATATCGAAAGTAAAATTTAATTATTTAATCTCCTCTGTCACCTAAGTCTGGGAATAGAATTTATTATATTCCATTAGTAATTAGACAGTCTGTCTACCCCCATTCTCAATGTCTTATCTATTTGGTTTGGTTATATACACATTCCATTCAGCTTGGGCAAAGCAGTCAGTCAAAGAGAAAGGATAGAATTTTGTGTCTCTTTGTTAACTTGAAGATACAAAATGGAGTCTGGTCTGTTTAGCAATGACTTCAGAACATACACTTTGTATTTCTATCATAGCACAAAATGTCTGCCGATATAAATACCCTGACAAAGTCCATTACCTGCTGGAAGTAGGTATTGGATAAGATCGTGGCTTGTGAACCAGTATCTATTAACCCTTTGAAAGGCTGGGGTAGCGAATCCTGTATTTCTACAGACATGTAGTACCTTCCTTCATGTTCCTCTAATTCACATAAGAATTTAGAATGTGTCAACATATTACTTGTTTTCCATACATTACCGGTCACAGCAGTAGTTTCTACCTGTACTGAGGAATGCTCAGTCTTACCCACAGGCCCATCCTTTTTAGGATTATCTTGAACTGTCAAGCGGGAACTAGTGGTCGGCATTTCATCAGTTAACCCTTTCAGGTCTGGATCCTGGAAACTAGTAGTTGCTGGGGCTATTTTAGCCTTTGGCTGAAATGAAAAAACAGAGGAACACGTTGCGCCTCCTTCACCCGGAAGTGAAGTGACGGGATTGGCAATAGGTTTCCTAACACAACTATCGTCTATTTGACTGTTAGTAACTGGAAAGGAAACAGGGTTAGGCATTACATCTACTGACAACCTATCCTGTTTAGTCACTGTAGCTATATTTGCTGTGGCATTTGTTGCTGTTGCTGCAGTTGCACAGGTGTCTCTGCAATTTGAGCTGTCCCTAAAAAAGGATTGATAGCAAAGACTTGGTTGATCTTTGTCATTTGCTCCATTAATTTGCCCATCTGATCTGTCAATTGACCAACCTGACGACGCAAATTATTTCCCCCATTGCCGTTTTGTCTTTGCCCATTAGAATTTGGCTGGGATGGCTGAGACTGCTGGGAGTTATTGGAAGCAGATTGGTTGTTTCTGTTTCCATGTCTCCTATTTCCCTGAGGATTCCTTCTCCATTGGGAATTGCCTTGGTTTTTATTAACCCAGGGGCGTTTATTCCCATTGGCATTGGATTTTTCAGAGTTATTGTCAGAGGAGTTTGCAGAATTGTTTCTGGTGTTTTCCTGTTTCTGAGGCTTTGGTGTTTTCAAAACCTCAGAATAGGTCCTCTTTTTCTGTTGGGTTTCTAAACCTAACTGAATTTTAGTCTCTGATACCATTTTATCACCAGGTTTCTTAACCTTTGGCTGATTTTCGTCATGTGCATGGTGTATGGTATACAATTTCATGCACTGACTGACTAGCCATTCTAATGGTAGCTTACAATCATAATCTCTTGCTAGATTCATTTGTATACTTACCGGCATGGCATGAAAATACAGATCTTTGAAATCTGTGCTTTCATACCTGGGTTTTCTTTGGGCCACGGAGTATGCATTTTTAAGAATTACTAAAAATTCTCTGGGACTTTGATCTGGACGGCACTTTAAGTTATAAAGCGCCTTCTTTGCAGAAGCAACGGTTTTATACTTACCATATTCCATGATTATTTCATATTTCATCTTGGACCAGGACATTAATTGCATAGCTTGAAGACTTTCAAGATGAACACGGCACATTGAATCAAAGGTCCATGTAATGAACCATTTCTTTTGAATGTCATCATACATGCCCAATGAATTCATTGCTCTATCATAATTTTCCAGATGTTCAGATATGTTTCCTGAACCTCTAGAAAATTGTGGGACAGTCTCTCTAAGGAACTTAACAACCTTTGGCGATTCATAAACAGGCGTCGTTGATTTACGACTTCTGTTTCTGGGTAAACGTCTATGCGATCTGTCTGCTGAAGAGGAATTAGACCCGTACAAGAGTGCAGATGGCATATCAGTCACATGGCCTTCAGAGTGGACAGTGCAATCACTTTCACTCCCATCACTCTGAGCTTCTTGTTCACTGTCACAATTCTGATCAGCATCAGAATCCTGCCAGTGTACAGAACCATGTCTGTTTTCATTCCTATCATCTTGAACTGGACTCTCCCTCTCAAGTTTGGCCAAGACAGCTTTTTCAAACTGTTCTGCCCAAGATTGCCAAGGTTGTTTGGCAATGCCAGGAGATGGAGAATTCTGTTTCACAGGTGATATTCCTGAATTACTCACCTCATTCCTTACAGACTGTTTTATGAAAACCTGGTCTGGTGTGGGAAAATCATGACAAGGAGGGGATTTATAGATAGTCTTTTCTTTCATTTTTGTGCAACTTTTTGGCACAGAATGATGACTACTAACCTCACTGCCTGATTTCAGACTCTCCTCTTCATATTTATCCAATTGCATTTTGAGCTGATTTATTTCCTGTGCATATTTATCCATCAAAGCTGTCATTTCTTTTTCATGATCAGCCTGACGAGTTTTATGCTCAGCAAGTAAATCTTGGTATTTCCCATCCTGAATGCCAAATTGTTCACTGTACGTGTCCAGTTTGGTATTCAATACCTTGTTTTCATTTAACGCCTTAAGAAGTGCTGTCATAAAGAAAGGCCAGGAGTGTATTATGTACCCCATCTTTTTCTCTATGTTCTTTTGTTCAGCAATTACTTTAAGATGTTTTAGTATTTGTTCATCAATCATCAGCGTCCGTTTAGCATCCCATTCTACGCTCTTTAACCAAACGTCATAGCTTAAATCAATTTTCATATGTTTATGAATATTGATTAGAGCATTTTTTCTTAAGTCTTCAATTATTTCAGTATTATCTGTTACAGATGTATCGCTGGCCATATTTTATACAGTGATTTAATCTCAATACAAAACTCTTTTCTATATTAAGATTAATTGCATGAATTACACAAATATTATTATTGTATATGGAATATAATTTCAATTTAAACGATCTCAGCAGTGCCTCCAATTTGTGGGGATATTTATGGGATAATAATGTAAACAGATGAGAAATTGCCCACGATTTTCAATTCTCAGATCCTTAATCGTTATCGTGTTAAATGAAATGTATAACCATATACCGGTAATTAAAAATCACAAATTGTTATAAAAATAGATATTTATTTCTTAACAATTTAAATAATAATGATGAGTAACATGCATGATAATAATCAATGGAATTCGAGTATAACAATATGCAATACAATATGGCAATAATCAATGAATATTCAGTATAAAACAATATATGCAATACAATAGGCCATTTACTTCCTGGTTAATATAAACGCCTCTACAGCACTTAGCTGTCAGGACAATTTATGATAGGCTTTACAGGGAGAAAGAATGTGAGTTTCACACTGAGCTGCAGTGTAGGGCAATAGAACTTAGCTAGCAGTTAGAAATAACCCTTTCAATGCTGGTTAAACCTCTTCTAGGGATTTAAGATCTATTCCTATGTAATATTAATTAAAAATAATATTTAAATAGTCAATAACCATTTCCTTGATTTTATCAAATGAGAGAAACCTACTATGTTATATTAGCTGATATTTTAATTAATTTGTCTAAATAGATATTTTATCTTATTTTAGAGCCAATCAATACAGCTGGATAAATGGTCATGATATGCTAACGTGATATTAATCACACAAATACATTAATGGCTATATTAATCCCAGCTGCAGATAGGATGCTATAACCATATATATATTCTTTAATAATTACGATTTCTAAATATGAAATCAAACATGATTTATCCAGTCATATATCATGCTATTAATTTTAATTAATTTTAATTAATTAATTAAATGTCTGTATATTTACCAGTTAAGTAGATATTTTCTCATCAGATATCCTCAGGTAGCTAAATGTCATAGATCTCTTTCTCTCCATGGAGTGTGAGAGTTTCTTGGTTACTCTGGTCGCCCGATTCTGCCTGGATCTCTCTGAATCCCCAGAGTGTCGTAATGTCTCTCTCTTCAATCTTTGAATCTTCGAATCTCCCTCTCTTCCCTTGTCTTATTCACAAATGTGGGGTGTGGTTGCCTTCTAGGTAATCATTTTCGTATTTGAGCTCTAGATGGTAGTATTGTTCCACTAGACATACCTATCCAGGAAAGAGTTAACTTTTCCTGGTGGCTATTTTTGACGTCATTTACGTTATCTTTATGTATCCAATAACTTATTTTATCTGTCAGATCACACAGTTTTTCTCAGTTTTGTCCAGACTATGCGTCTGCAAATTCTGCTATAATTCCTAAAATTGATAGCTTGTGAACTAAGTTTCACCTTAAACTATAATGGGACGTTGTACAATATCGAAAGTAAAATTTAATTATTTAATTTCTCTGTCACCTAAGTCTGGGAATAGAATTTATACAGTCTGTCCATCCCCCGTTCTCAATGTCTTATCTCTTTGTTGTTTATATACACATTCCATTCAGCTTGGGCAAAGCAGTCAGTCAAAGAGAAAGGATAGAAATGTTGTGTCTTTGTTAACTTGAGAATAACAAAATGGAGTCTGATCTGTTCAACAATGACTTCAGAATATACACTTTGTACTTCTATCATAGCACAAAATGTCTGCTGATATAAATACCCTGACAACTAGTTTGAGCTGGGTTATCTCCTATTAATACTGGTTTAGGGCAGTACTTTCTCCTTTTTCTCATTTTTCCGTCACAGTGGTCAAAACCCAAGTCAATATCGGAAAAAGGGAACACATTATCCTCGGCCGATTGACTAATTTCTGATAAATTTTGTTTCCTCTTTTGTACAGCTGCCCATAATTCTAGAAAATGAGGAAAGTCTCTACCGATCACTACCTCATGGGCTAATCTAGGTACAACACCCACTCGGAACTTTAAATCCCCATACTGGGTTCCAATATTTACTTCCGCAGTGGGGTATTCTTTTTAATCACCATGAACACAGATAATGCCTATTTTCTGTACATGATCGGGTTTTACCCAAGGTATTATAGACTCTGTTACCAACGTTACCATACTGCCTGAATCAAGTAATGCTTTAGACATTTTTCCGTTCACAGTTACACAGCATTTATGCGGGTTATCATCATAGTCATTGGTAATAGTACCATAACAGTTAAACAAACATGAACGGGCTCCCTCATCTTTGCCCATATTGCATTCCATAGGTTCATCCCCCAATGGACAGTCTTTGGCCATATGACCAGCCTCTTTGCACCTGAAACATTTGACAGTGAAATCTGTCCACCAATCAGTTCCTCTCCCAGGCCTATTAGACCTGGATGCCCCCCTGGTGTTTTGTGTATAGAGCTGCCGCTCTTCAGCTCCCCTTAAACCTTGAACAGTCTTACCAGGTCTTGCCGAATCATGGGGCTTAGGATTGCGCGGGTTTTCCTTTGAAGTAGGAGATAGCAGTTCTCCTGCAGCCACATATCTTTCTACCAAGGCAATCAGTTGGTCAGCGGTATGGGGGTCACTTTGGCTGACCCAGCGACGTAGGGCAGCTGGTAAACCACGCAAAAAACGGTCCATAACTAGGGTTTCCACAATGTGGCTAGCTGAATGGATTTCAGGTTGTAGCCATTTCCGTGCAAGGTGTATGAGGTCAAACATTTGGGAGCGTGCGGCTTTGTCTGAAGAATATGACCATGAGTGGAACCTTTGGGCACGTACTGCAGAGGTTACACCCAGTCATGCCAAGAATTCAGCTTTCAATTTGCTGTAGTTACTTGCCTCGGCTGCTTCTAGGTCACAATATGCTTTCTGTGGCTCTCCACTTAGGAACGGTGCCAATATGCTTGCCCACTCACCAGCCGGCCATCCCTCTCTCTCAGCAGTGCGTTCAAATGCCAGAAGGTACGCCTCTACATCATCGGATGTGGTCATTTTCTGAAGATAGTGGCTCGCCCGAATCGCCTTTGGCTGACCCTGGTATCCTCCATCAGGGTCTCCATTCAATTTTCCAAAGATAGCTTGGATTTCCTGTTGTAGCCCCTGGGTGACTTTTTGCTGCTCCTCACGGGCTACTTTAAACATCTCCGCTTGTGTCACAACAAGCTGTTTCACCAAGGACTCAGTGCACTCCATTTGTGTTTTAGCCAGGACTTTAGCACCATCTGCCTGGGCCAGCACCAGTTGCTGCAGGGCTGCACTGTTTTCTGCAGCTCTCCTGTTAGTCTCCTGTTGCACAGAGGTGGACTGGATCAGAGCCTTGATAACATCCTCCATGTTGAGCTTTAACTGACTCCTACCCTCAGGCTTACGTGGTTATGCCCGCATTCTCCACCATATGTAACAAACCACCTGTCATGCCTTAACTATGGTATCCTCTTACTTCCTGGTTCCACGGAGCCTAGCCACACCCCTTTATGACACGGTCTCCTTATTTAATCCGACCGCACCAGCTGATCGACGCTGGATTATTGAACTACGTTCCGTACTCACGAACCGGCTACAACTTCGTTGTAAAAGCCTTCTGTTACCGGACCGGACTGGAAGACACTTCAAGTTCCCTTCACCTCTCCTCATCCACGACTAAAGCTGAACTCTCTTCACTTATGATAACCGCCTCTGAGGAGATCTCGGGAACCAGTGTTCTATGTGCCGGAAGCTAAGTAAAACCTCTGTGATAAGCGTTACATCCCAAAGCCGTTATTTCCTGTCTCCAAAGTCCTTCTTTAAAACAACCCAGTTACAGCTATCTTCAACTCATTCACTATACAAGTTAGCTGCATCTGTTTTGCTTCAGTTAAATGCTATGGAACAGCTATTGTAACTTCTTATCACCTAATTCGTTAATACTACTAAGAGACTCTTTCTGATTCAGTGTCTGCTAATTACTACCGTTTACTACTTAAAGCTACAGTGCCTGTAATTGTGGACTTCAGTTATCGTTTACTACTTAAAGCTACAGTGCCTGTAATTGTGGACTTCAGTTATCGTTTACTACTTAAAGCTACAGTGCCTCTAATTGTGGACTTCAGTTATCGTTTACTACTTAAAGCTACAGTGCCTGTAATTGTGGACTTCAGTTATCGTTTACTACTTAAAGCTACAGTGCCTGTAATTGTGGACTTCAGTTATCGTTTACTACTTAAAGCTACAGTGCCTGTAATTGTGGACTTCAGTTATCGTTTACTAATTAAAGCTACAGTACCTGTAAATTGGACTTAACGTCACAATATCTTCTACTTTTTATAATAAATATTCAAACTATAAGAAATCTGCAGTTGTGTTCCTTCATAACAAATGTTTAAACGTGACACCACCTCTTTTACAGGTAGGGCTGTCACAGATCTTGCAGTAACCACCGCCTTCTAGGGTATATAAAGTCCAGGACACAGTCAGCTTGATTTTCCTTTTTCTTTATTCAGTAAGAAAACAGGTGCTTTAAATAAAAAACAGACAAAATCCCTTGCTCTTACTTGAGCTCTTACTAGACAGGAAATTGCTATCTGCAATTGGGTGGCTTTCCCACTTACCAATTTCCAAACAAAAGAAATGTCTTTGCAATGAACACAGTTGTCATTCACTCTCCTAGCTGTCTTTTTCTCCCTCCCCTGCAGCAGGCTGCCCTCTTCATTTTAAAGGCCTGTCTACTAATTGACTAGCTACAGGTGAGTGTCAATTAGTTAACTCTTAAGTCAAATCTAAATTGTGGTTTGTTACACAGCAACTAGTGCTGTTGGAGCATTGGCCCATCCTACTCTCCAAATACTCTGCCCCAGGGATCCATACCATGTTTTGCAGAACCTCAGCAATGTAGCCCCATGTAGCTAGAGCGCAGCTACGTGGAAAAAGGCCTTGACAGGGGTTAGGAGGCGGGCTTAGGAGGAAGTAAGCAAGGGTGGGAATTATGGGTAAGTAGGATTGGCTATTTAAATGAGCAGCCATTTTAGGTGAGTCATTCTAACTTTCTACCTGGTTGAGTTTGTGTTCACCTCGGTGTGCGCGGACTTGCTTGGTCGGATTTCTTTTGTCTCCTCTGCAGGGCCAATGGACGACGTGGAGCGTTTGCTGGAGGGGATCAGGTCGGCAGCACGGCATCAGGGTGTGGACTGGCTACGGGCACAGCCAGGCCCTGCCCTGGCGGAGGCGGCGGATCGGGACGGTGATGGCGGGAGACCGGTCAGGGCCCGGAGGCCCCCTAGGAGGCTAAGCCCGGGCACGGGGCCCGGTGAAGTTGTCCCCGGAAGCAGTGGAGTTTCGGTTGCGACCGGCAGCAGGCCCGGGAGCCGCGTGGTCGAGGCCTTGCCTCCCCGCGTGCGGACGGAGCCTCGGATGAGCACTCGGCGGCAGAAGGATGTCGCGGACGGGGGCGCTGCTGCTTTCGGGTCGGAGGTGGCCGGGCGGCCCCCTGGTGGTGCGGGACCCACGGAGGGGAGGTCTGGGAGGGCTTCCCCCCCATCGGAGAGTGACGATGATGATGAGGCTGGATCCGGGAGACCGCATGGCCGGCCTAGGAGGCAACAGGCAAGTGCAGAGGGCTCCGGCCGGGGCCCTCTTGGCGGGAAGGTCGCTAGGGGGAGCTCTGCCACGGAGGGGGGTGGGAGTAGGCCGGTGGGGGGCGCCCAGGCTACAGTCGTAAGGGGGGAGGGTCCTGGGGCCCCTAAGCGCAAATGCGGTTCGAAAGGAGTGAGTTCCAAGGGCGGGGGGGGTTCTCGGGATGCGGCCAGGTCAGAGAGCGGGTCCCCCGAAGGGGTGGTGGGTAGGTCTGGGACAAGGGGGTCTGGTAAGCATGGGGGAGAAGGTAAGGGGGCAGTGGCGGTAGGTGCGGGAAAGAGGGTTCCGGAGGCAGTTAGGCAGAGGAATAGGGGAGGCCGGGAACTGGGATCCTCCGTAGTGGTTGGGCGGCGGGGGGGCCCGGGTTCTGGGAGTAGTAGCGGCAGTCCCTCACCCGTTAGATCTCTGGGGTCCCGGGATGCGCGGGGGAGGTCGGGTCGGCACTGCTCCCCCTCGGACAGCTCGGCAGAGGAAGGTGCGGCAGCCCCTAGGTATGGTCGGCAGGGGCGGCCTGCTGGTAGAGACGGGAGGAGTCGTAGCCCCAGGGGTTCCCGGGTGCCACGTGGTGGTAGAGGTCAGCGGGAGGCTTCGGTGCAGAGCAGGCGCTCCCGGGGTCATGACGGGAGGGGTATTGATGTCCGTTACACCCTACCCAGGACTTCTTCTCCTTGTCCTAGATCTCGGAGCCGTTCTGCCTCCTCGCAGGCTGGTCACCGGGTGGGCTCCCCGGTCGGCGAGACAGCAGCGGAAGTTCCTCTTCCTGGACGTCGGGCGATCTGCACTGCAGCCCCCACCGTTCCGGTGTCGGGGGGCTTGGCCGGTGAGTCCAGTGGGTCACTACACTCTAGCACTTTAGTTACCACAATTCAGGCACTACTCCACTCATTGGGGGCGGGGGGTGACACTAGCGGCATTGGTCAGGTGTGGGCTCCGGGTGCTGTGGCTACGGGCTCTCGGGTTGGGAATTCCACAGGGCCTAGTTCGGGCGGGGACATGGTGGTGCCGCAGGAAGTAGGGGAGACTGGGAGTGAGCGGGCTGAGTTGACTGGGGGTATCCCCGACGCGGCTAGACAGCACGCGTATGTATCTTTTGCGGGCCCGCTGGGGGTTCATTTGAAACAGGACGTAAAAGATAAGATATGGAAGGGTGAGTTCTGTGAGATCTTCTCCCTCCTCCCATTAGAGGACTTTATAGACCTCAAAGAGGAGGATAAGAAGGACGAGAAGAAGGAGGAGGAGGAGAAGAGGAAGCGGTATCGCAAGATTCCGAAGTCCTTTGGTAATTGGTTGAGGGCTTTTTGTGTGCTGGCTAGTGTGCTCGGCGAGAAATCGCCGGGGTTATGCTCCTCTCTGTTTTGCTATTTGGATGGCATTTGGGAAGCGTACCGGACTTACGGGGGGTTGGCGTGGTGGCGGTATGACGAGCAGTTTAGGCAGCGGATGGCGGCTAACCCGGGTATGCGGTGGGACCAAATGGACCTGCCGCTCTGGATGAAGCTGATGATGGCGCAAAAGGCGCAGCCCTTTCAGAACTCGGCCGGCGCTAGGGGGCAGTCCGCCTCGTCGGCCACCTTACCAAAGGGCTTATGTTGGCTCTATAATGAGGGCCAATGCAAATGGGGGGCCACCTGTCGTTTCAAGCACGAGTGCTCCGGCTGCGGAGGCGCTCATGGGCTCAACCGCTGCTTCAAGAAGGGTAAGTCCGGTGGCGCCGGTGCGGCTGTTGCGGCTGGGGGAGGGGTTGCATCCGCTTCCCCTGGGCTTCACCCCAGTGAGGCTAAGCACGATGGAGCCGTGGCTAAGCCGCTACGTTAACAGGGCGGATGCCGCTGTGCTCCTGGCGGGTTTTGCGACGGGGTTTTTTATTCCGTTTCAGGAGCGGGAAGGGGGATCGGGGAGGCTGCGCAACCTGAAGTCTGTGGCCGACTTCCCGGACGTGGTTAGGGAGAAGCTGGGCAAAGAAGTCGGGCTGGGCCGCATGGCGGGCCCGTTCGCAGTGCCTCCGCTGGAAGGCCTGCGGATTTCCCCACTTGGGGTGGTTCCCAAGAAGGAGCCGGGTAAATTTAGACTCATTCACCATCTCTCGTACCCGAAAGGGGAGTCGGTGAATGACGGTATTCATAAGGACTTGTGCTCGGTGTCATATGCATCTTTCGACCGGGCGGTCGATCTGGTCCGGTGGGCCGGGCGTGGGGCTCTGATGGCGAAGGTGGACATTGAGGCCGCGTTTCGGCTGCTGCCGGTCCACCGGGACTGTCATCACCTACTGGGGTGTTTCTTCGAAGGGGCCTACTTCGTGGACTTGTGCCTGCCCATGGGTTGTT